>NC_056671.1:20205655-20373317 GCF_018350195.1 Panthera tigris
CCATTCCAGATTACCCAATCCCCTGTTGGGTGCTCAGGATGATGAAAAAGCTCTGGAAATGGACAGTTGTGGTGGTTACAAACATTGTGGAGTATACTCAGTATCTCTGAATTGCACAATACAGAGTGATTAAAATAATAAATCTTGTTGTTTTATTCTCATCACTATAAATTATCAGTTCAAAATCAAATTATATGTAAGAAGCTGTACTTATACAAATATCCTTCTTGTCCTGGTATGTGTTACCCTATTCTAACTTATCATCATCAGTAAAACTTGACAGTAATGTTTAAAATTATTTTTCCTATAGAATCCACATATAAATGAGATCATGTAGCATTTTTTCCTTTCTCTGTAGGGCTTATTTCTCCTAGGGTAATATCTGGCAGGTTCATCCATGTTGTCACAAATGGAAGAACTTCTTTCTGGAGAGACACAGGACTGGACTTCTTTGTGCACAGATAGGGGACATCCTGCCCTGTCGCCCCACAGCCTCCCTGCTGCTTGGATCACTGATGAGCCCTGATGTCACAGGAGAAGAGAGGAGGACAGAGTCAGGGCCGGGAATTCAGGAAACCAACCACAGGGGTACCCAAAGTGCCTGATGGTGTCAGCTTTGGTAAATTCACATCTGTAGGATCTACTTCCCACCTTCCCAAGAGCAGACCCAGCATTTTGTAGCAATGATGGAGCCCTGCATGTTGCCTTCACAAGCACCACTGAGAGTTTTGCTGACAACTAAAGTTTCTCACCCTGGCTAACCCCCCTCCCCCAACGTCACAATTTAAGGGGCAAGTAGCTGGCCTGGTTGCCCAGCCAGCTCTGTGCCTGCTATTTCTTCTGTTGTGAGTCTTCCCTGGGCACCAATCTTATTTAGTACATCCTACCTGGAACACACAGCTATTCAGCCAGCTCTGAGCACAGGAGCTTGGAGGGAAGGGAGCCTCTGCCCCAATCCCTGGAGGAACAGAGTCCACATTCTGGAGGACTGTCCACCTGCTGCGATGGTCCAGACTCTGACTAGAAAACTAAGACAGTGGATGTGCCTTTGTAAAGAGAAAAAGGGCCAGCTCAACACTCTCTGAGCTTTACACTTTAACCACCAGACAAAATGTCTGCATTGTCGTGGGTTTCTTTGTTGCCTGTTTGTTTGTTGGCTTGTTTGTTTTCCTGACAGTACAAAGAGGTTGAATAGGACACTGAGATGAGGAAGGGTATTGTGACCTAGAAGCTACTTCCAAAGACAGTGAGTGTGCATTCAAGTTATTTTCAACTGGAAGAGGTCAGAGTGCAGGGATGTGAGCAGGCTGAGATATTTGTCCCACTTCCCCATGAGTTCGTGTCACTGTGACCAGCACTACTGTGCCAGATTGCACAGTAATAGTCAGCCTCGTCCTCAGGCTGCAGCCCAGAGATGAGCAGAAGCCCTGCATTGGCCGAGGCATCTTTGGACCCAGAGAAGCGGCTGGGGACCCCAGGTCCCAACTGTGTACTGGAGTAGTAGTACAGGAGATACCGGGGAGGGCTCCCTGGATTCTGTTGGTACCAGTATATGTAGTAGCCTCCAACACTGATGTCCCTGCTCAGGGTGCAGGTGAGTCTGGCTGTGGCTCCCAGAGATGCAGAGAGGGAGGCTGGCTGAGTCACAACAGGCTGGGACAGGGAACCTGCAAACACAGACACAGCAGAAGGAAGACAAGGGACAAGGTACATGAGATTAGGGAGCTGAGCCACAGGGATTTGACTCTGGCTGCGGGCCCACCCTGGTGCCCTGGATCCTGTCCCTACCTGTGCAGTGACAGAGGAGCACGAGGAGGATGGGGATCCAGGCCATGGTGACACACAGAGACGCCCTTCTTAGGCCACAGAGCTGGGGCTGGATTGCCCCTGGCCTGTCTTATCCCCTGTCCACAGGGTCACAGAGGAGGGGCTGCTCATGCAAATGAGACCCACCCCTCCCTCTTCTCCATGTGCACACACAGGGTCTGTGGTCTTGGACTGGAGACTTCCTGATGCACTGCGTTCCCCCTGGGTGGGCCTGGAGGCAGCAGCTGTGGGGACCACACAGGCCCAGGTCCTGGAACTCCTCCAGGTCCTGACCGGACACACCTGCCCTGGCCCCACTGGACGCAAGGGGCCCAGTCCTTGCTTTCTGTCAGTGGAGGACTGCCCAGCTGGATGCCCCTGTCCTGCAGAAAGCCCCAGACACGGTGTCACAGTGCCCCCTGCTGGTCTCTGGGTGAACCTCTCTTTTCCCACCACTGGCTTCCCTGATGCCTGTGTTCCGTAACCTGAGAAGGACCCTCCTGGGAAAGAGAAAGGTCCTGCTGTGCAGGAATTTGTTCTGTTCTCAGTATAAGAGGGGTTTATATCCTTTTTCTAAAATCACTCATTTATATTGTGGGTCTAATCTTCCAGGTAGGAAAGGTCAACATGATGCCCAGTGAAACCCTTTGAGGGGTCTCTACTTAGGCACTCAGAACCATAATACTCATAAAATTACCAAAAGACAGAGTTTCTAAGGCAAAAGGATTTGGGGCTGACCACTCTCTGCAGTGGGAACAGCTACAGTCCCCGCAATTTGTGTGCATCATGTTGTGTATAGAGCAATTATGTATTCAACAACCCGTGACGAGATGAATGAATTTCTAGTACCCCAGGCCACCTGGACCCCGAAGATTCTGTCAAAGCTATCTCATCTGAGTGATGGAGAGGAGGAGAAAAGTCAGGCTTTGTCTTTGAGATCACAGCCCCTGTGGCCCTGGTTTGGGACACAAGACTTTCCTTCAGAGTGCAGCCTGGATAGAGGTACCACTGCAGTGACTGAGGGAGTGACAGCCCACCCCTGACAGCACAGGGGGTTTGTGTCTGTTGTCCCCATGAGGCTTGAGCTCCGTGAGAGCAGCACTGAGGCTATGTCACAAAATCAGTGTCCTGACCAAGCGCTGAGTGGAGCCCGTAGATGGTTGGGGGATGAGCTGTCCACAGGGACAGAGACTCTCCCGGGGATTCCTGTCCATCAGCCTCAGCCCAGGAGAGCAGGTGTTCAGGGCAGAGCACGTCAGTGAAGACTATGATTTATCGCAAAAGGCCACCTCTGTCAACTGTATATCTGGAGCTGCAACTGTGTCTCCCGTTGTCAGACACGGCATGTGGTACCTGGAAGGACACAAAGGGTGCCCCAAGGACATACAGACGGGGATACTGCCCATGTGCATGTGCGGTGTGCATGGGGAATCGGGACAAAGAGGTCTGAGCACAGCTGTGGTATGTAAGGTGGGATCTGTAAGGTGACCCAACCGATGTCCCTGCAGAAGGGGGATAGCCATGGGTCAGAGGTCAGAACATGTGCCAAGGCCCAAGAAACAGGGGAGGGTGGGGGCTGGTGACCCTGGTGAACATGTCTCCTGGAAGGAAGAGAGATGGACCAGCTGAACACATGAATTCAGCATCTCCAAATGGAACAGAAAGACCTGGAAAAATAAGTATCCATTTACTTAAACCTGAAATCTGTGTTTCCCCTTTGGGAAAGCACGTGAATGTACATATTGTCACAAAGGCCAAATAGATTCGTAATGATACTTCCCATGCACTTGCTAATTCTGCAGACCCGACCTTTTATCCTCACATTATTATGTCTTCCAATCCTGAGTGGTCCACAGGATTGTCAGCGGAAACCCAGCTCTTGTCTCTTCTGGGGCCAGTGACATGGTCTTCAGGTGATGAGTGAGGCCTGGGAGGTCAGGGTTGGGGTGTCGCTTCCCAACTGGCCTGAGCCAGTGTGCAACTCCAAGGCTGCATTTCCACGCTGAGCGGAAATAAACAGCCTCCCCTCAGCCTGAAGACCGGGGATGTTCAGGGAAGCCAGGCTGCTTGCCCTGCATCCAGAAACTCTGGAGACCCCAGAGGGCTAGATGTTTGTTCTTCCATTGAAATGAAGTTTGAGGACATGGCTCAGGTGTTGCTGAAGCCAAGCTTCTGCCTCATTGCCAGCAATGTTACTGTGTCCAGTATAAGAGAACTTGGCCATCATTCTAGGACCTTGATCACTGACAGTTGCCGAGTCAGCCCTGCCTGGCCCACAGACACTCTGAAGGGACCCAGAGGAGTTTGAGCAGGGCAGGAGTCCACTGTGAATGAGAGTGAGGGTTTGGAGCAGAGCTGGCACATCTCCCACCCACCTTGGATGAGGTTGGCTCTCAGCTGTGTGGGGAGGGAGGGAGGAGAGGAGGAGAGGGGCCCAGGTCATGATGGACACGCAGACTCTGACCTCTAAAGCTCTGTTATGGAGACTGGGCTCCTGAAAGTCTTCTTGTATCCAGAAATTCCCATGTGGGTGGAGTTGCTGCACTCAGATACGCCCTTGCTGTATGTCTGTCCAGCTCCCGTGCCCTGGGATTTCACAGGTGGAATGGGCCAGAGGAAGAAGAGAGGAGCTAACCTAAGGGCACAGGCAGCCTGGGTGGTGATGAGCCCCAGGTCCTATCAGGTGAGTATCCTCTAGCGAGCACACTGATGGCTGGCCCCCTGGTGGCCCTGACTTCTGTCCCTGATTGCTGGCCAAAACCACATGGATTATTCCATTCTATCCCACATACCTTCACACCCTGAAAACATCCTGTCCTCTGTGACAAAACTGGCACCCCAGTTAGAGGCCCGTGGTTGTCTGGACCCTCGTTACTGAGCTGCTCCTGATGGCTGTCAGGTGCTGGGTCCACAGCCCTGGGCTCACCCGTGTGGTTCACACACGTGCCCACAGCACCCCTTTCTAGCCCCGTTACAGGTGACAAAGCATGTGAAAGACAATGTGAGTATCGCGCCTGGGGGAAGGGAAGGCCCTCTTGACTCCTGCCAGCTCCACGGCCCCCTCCTCAATATTGGGGGAGATCCCTCACCTCAGGGCCCATCACTAGGCTGTAACCTTCTCACCCCCACCCACCCTTCCATTCCCTACAGCAGCCTCCCCAGATCCTGACCCTCCCTCATGGGTTTACATGAGTGGAGGACAGGGTGACCAGAGACCTGGCCCCTGAGGAATGATGTGTCCTGCGGCTGGCATAGCAGGCAGACAGAAGCCTGGACCAGCCACATCCCATGGCTTGGGAAGCCTGGGGCGCTCCTCCTCCCTCTGACCCCAGATTACTGAGCAGGGTCAGACCCCCGGGCCCTCCCCTGGATTCCTCTTCTGTCTACTGCTTGTGGGAATGGGGGAGTCCATCAACAAGGACCACAAGGGAAGGGATTGGAAAGAGGCAGCTCTGCCTTGTCAGAAAGACAGAGGTGGCTCCCTGGGACCCACCTCTCAGCACAGCTCTTCCAGCAGGACCCGAGCCTGGACCCCTGACCTGAGGAGGAAGGGTCTGATGGGGACACAGTCAACAGCCTCTGCCTGGTCCCCTCCTCACGCTCCCCTCTGGCTCCTTGATCATCTATGCAGCACTGAGACATCATCACAGCACGTCAGATTCGGGGGTTTCCTGTCAGCCCCCCCCCCCCAATGTTCCAGGTCCACCTCACTGCCTCACCCTTGTTCACTCTCCAGAAACATCTTATGTGTTGCTATTCATACTTCTTTGTCCTCTTTCTCTCCCAGGACATTTTCAGCAACATGAGGACGTAGATTGTCCCTAGTGCACTCACGCCGAGCCTAAGCCCAAGGGTCATGCCTGGCACATACTTGGTGTTCACCACAGGGTGTGCAGGGACGGATCTCTGTACAGTCGTCTATCCTGATCAGGAACACATGAAACCTGCCGGGGTCTGACCCAACGGGGACTCAATTCCCAGGATAGCCTGCCCCCAGGTGTGCAGTAAATCCTGCCCAACGGAAGAAAATCAGACAATGTTTTGCAGACTAGGGCTGGGTTTCCAGGCACAATTTGAGAGAACAAGGACACTATTTCTAGACGAAATTCCCTAGCCTTGTCTAAGACTCCACTTTTAGAAGAAACGAAGAAAGAAGCAGCTGTGTCGGCCAAGGGGTGTGAGCTTCACAGGAAGTCCATTGCTGAGGGGACAGCAGGTTTGGGTCTCCCTTCCCCACAGGCCTGGAGCAGTGTGTGAGCTTTGAGACTGTGGTCCCACACTGAGCAGTAATAATCAGCCTCATCCCCAGGCTTGAGCCTAGAGATGCTCAGGGAGGCCACGTTCCCTGACCTGGAGCCTGAGAGTCTGGACGGGACCCCCGCAGGCCGAGCACTGCTACCATAGATGACAACGTTGGGGACACTGCCTGGGAGCTGCTGGTACCAGGACACACCTCCAGCCCCAACATTGCTGCTGCTTCCGGTGCAGGAGGTGGTAACAGTCTTATTCACAGGCTAGGACACTGCAGATGGCTGAGTCACCACCGACTGGGCCCAGGACCCTGCAAGTCAGAAGAGAGACACGGGATGAGAGAGAGGGGTCAGTGGACAGGGCCCATACATGGTTCCACAGTCCTCTCGTCTCCAGCCCCGATCCCAGCCTCCAGCCACCTGTGCAGTGAGCCAGCAGTGTGAGCAGGAGAGGAGCCCAGGCCATGGTGGAGACCCCTGCTCAGCAGTGTGTCCTCAATGTCCCTCAGCCAGGCTCCCAGAGTCTCTCTTATTGCCTCCAGCAGCCCAAGGGGAGGGAGAGACCCTTCATGCAAACCAGCCCCCTCCCCCTGGCTGGCCAGCCCCAGCCTGAACCCTGAAGCTGACCCTTGTCTGGAAATCTCACCCCAGGAGGTGATGGAGCGAAAGCTGTGGGGCCTGACCTGGGGCTCCCCAAGGGCCTGTGAGCACCCAGAGGCTAAGCCACAGTGAGAACCAGAGCCAGGTGGATTGATTTCTTAATTTCTCTTTCTGCGGATTCATTATCAGTGTATAGAAATGCAACAGAGTTCTGTACATTGATTTTGTATCCTGTGACTTTACTGAATTTATTTCTTGGTTCTGACAGTTTTTTGGTAGAATCTTTAGAATTTTATATATACAGGCAGGCTGTTCGGAGAAGTTGGCTGCGTAGGAGGATGCTGGGCTCACCGTATCCTGCTGATCACTTAGATTCCACCCAAATCTGCTAAATAACCCATAAAACCACCAGAAGACTAGCAGAATGGACTCTCCAGAGTCAAGTGTACACAAGTGGTCCATGGAAGAGGGTAGGAAGGGTGGAGAGGTGGTGCGCACTACACGGACTGGTGGGAGGGATCCGGGGCAGAGGGGGGGCAGCGCGCCGGGCAAGGCAGAGCCCCCAAGTGTGGCTTGCAAAAGTGGAGGGGCCGGATTCCATGAGTTCGGACAGCCAGCGGGACTTGACATCTGGAATTATAAAAGTCAACAGCCCTGCTCGGGGAGCGGGAGGGCAAAAGGACACCGGGTGGGAGAGGTGTTGAGCTCCAGAAGACAGAGCTCAGCTCCCCGGGGAACAAGGGCGCTCTCCAGTGCCATCTCCCTCTCCCATCCCCGAGCCGAACTCCCAAAGGGAACCAGTTGCCATCACTGAACTTGCATGCACCGCACAAACACCCAACGCTGTGCTTCTGTAGATCCATCCCTTGGACGGGTCTGCCTGCTTCCCTCCTGGTGCTGCAGGGCCCTTCCCACAGGGGACCACCGACAGCAAACTGAGCTGAGCCTGCCCCTCCCTCCCTGGTGCACCTTGCGGATCCACCCTGGCTAATACGCCAGATCCCATACAAGCAGCACCGCAAGCCTGGCAGTGTGCAAGTAGCCCAGACAGGGGCCACACCACTCCACAGCGAGTCCTGCCCCAGGCAGAGGGGAAGATAAGGTACACACCAGTCTGACTGTGATGCCAGCGGTTGACTAGGAACAGACATCAGGTGTGACTGCGGCCCCGCCCACCAACACAAGTTACTCCAGACTGTACAGGGGAAGTGCCCTACAGTTCTGTGCCACCCCACAGACTATCCAAAATGACAAAATGGAAGAATTCTCCTCAAAAGAAACTCCAGGAAGGAGCGGCAGCTAACGAATTGATCAAAAACAATTTAAGCAATATCACGGAACATGAATTTAAAATAATAGTCATAAAATTAATCGCAGGGCTTGAGAAAAGGAAAGAGGACAGCAGAGAATCTATTGCTACAGATACCTTGGGACTAAGAAACAGTCATGAGGAGCTAAAAAATGCTATAAATGAGGTGCAAAATAAAATGCAGGCGACCACAGCCCAGATTGAAGAGACAGAGGAGAGAATAGGTGAGCTAGAAGATAAAATTATGGAAAAAGAGGAAGCTGAGAAAAAGAGAGATAAAAAAAATCCAGGAGTATGAGGGGAGAATTAGAGAACTAAGTGATGCAATGAAACACAACAATACCCGTATAATAGGAATTCCAGAAGAGGAAGAGAGAGAGAAAGGGGCTGAAGGGGTACTTGAACAAAACATAGCTGAGAACTTCCCTGATCTGGGGAAGGAAAAAGGCATTGAAATCCAAGAGGCACAGAGAACTCCCTTCAGACGTAACTTGAATCGATCTTCTGCACGACGTATCATAGTGAAACTGGCAAAATACAAGGATAAAGACAAAATTCTGAAAGCAGCTAGGGATAAACACGCTCTAACATATAAAGGGAGACCAATAACACTTGTGACGGATCTATCTACTGAACCTTGGCAGGCCAGAAAGGAATGGCAGGAAATCTTCAATGTGATGAACAGAAAAATTATATACAGCTGAGAATCCTTTATCCAGCAAGTCTGTCATTCAGACTAGAAGGAGAGATAAAGGTCTTCCCAAACAAACAAAAGCTGAAGGAATTCATCACCACTAAACCAGCCCTACAAGAGATCCTAAAATTGAAATTGAAGAAGACACAAAGAAATGGAAAAACATTTATTTCGTGCTCATGGATTGGAAAAATAAATACTGTTAAAATGTCAATACTACCCAAAGCAATCTACAGATTCAATACAATCCTAATCAAAAACTGCACCAGCATTCTTTTCAAAGCTAGAATAATCCTAAAATTCGTATGGAACTACAAAAGATCCTGAATAGCCAAAGTAATATTGAAGAAGAAAACCAAAGCAGGAGGCATCACAATCCCAGACTTTAGCCTCTACTACAAAGCTACACTCATCAAGACAGTATGGTATTGGTGCAAAAACAGACACATAGATCAATGGAATAGAATAGAGAACCCAGAATTGGACCCACAAATTTATGGCCAACTAATCTTTGACATAGCAGGAAAGAGTATTCAATGGAAAAAAGACAGTCTTTTTAGCAATGGTGTTGGGAGAACTG
This sequence comes from Panthera tigris, assembly GCF_018350195.1. Classification (NCBI taxonomy): domain Eukaryota; kingdom Metazoa; phylum Chordata; class Mammalia; order Carnivora; family Felidae; genus Panthera; species Panthera tigris. The sequence goes on from NC_056671.1 coordinate 20,214,895, forward strand.
GACAGCAACATGCAGAAGAATGAAACTAGACCACTTTCTTACACCATACACCAAAATAAACTCAAAATGGATGAAAGACCTAAATGTGACACAGGAAACCATCAAAACCCTAGAGGAGAAAGCAGGCAACAACCTCTTTTACCTCAGCCGCAGCAATTTCTTGCTTAACGCATCTCCAAAGGAAACGGAATTAAAAGCAAAAATGAACTATTGGGACCTCATCAAGATAAAAAGCTTCTGCACTGCAAAAGAAACAATCAATAAAACTCGAAGGCAACCAATGGAATGGGAAAAGGTATTTGCAAATGACATATCAGATAAAGGGCTAGTATCCAAAACCTATAAAGAACTTGTCAAACTCCACACCCCAAAAACAAATAATCTATTGAAAAAAATGGGCAGAAGACACGATTAGACACTTTTCCAAAGAAGACATCCAGATAGCCAACAGACATGAAATGATGCTCAACATCAGTCATCATCAGGGTTATACAAATCAAAGCCACACTGAGATACCACCTCGCACCAGTGAGAGTGGCTAAAATTAACAAATCAGGAAACTATAGATGCTGGCGAGGATGTGGAGAAACGGGAACCCTCTTGAACTGTTGGTGGGAATACAAACTGTTGCAGCTGATCTCGAAAACAAAAAATTAAAAATAGAACTACCCTATGACCCAGCAATAGAACTGCTAGGAATTTACCCAAGGGATATAGAAGTTCTAAGTCATAGGAGCACATGTACTCCAATGTTTATAGCTGTGATTTCAACAATAGCCAAATTAGGGAAAGAGCCTAAATGTCCACCAAATGATGAATGGATAAAGAAGATGTGGTTTATATATACAATGGAATACTACTTGGCAATGAGAAAGAATGAAATCATGCCATTTGCAGTAACATGGATGGAACTGGAAGGTATTATGCTGAGTGAAATAAGTCAGTCAGAGAAGGACAGATATCATGTTTTCACTCATATGTGGATCTTGAGAAACTTAACAGAAGTCCATGGGAGAAGGGAAGGGGAAAAAATAGTTACAGTGAGGGAGGGTTTGCCTCTGTATTTAAGAGAACAAATTGAGAGTGGATGGGGGTGGGGGAGAGGGGAAAATGGGTGAAGGGTATTGAAGAGGGCACTTGTTGGAATGAGCCCTGGGTGGTGTATGTAAGCCAATTTGACAATAAATTATAGTAATAAAAAAACCCAAAACAAAAACCCAAAATCCTACAGGACAAAACAGGCAGCAACCTCTTTGACCTTGGCCACAGCAACTTCCTACTAGACATGTCTCTGGAGGCAATAAAAGCAAACATGAACTATTGGGACTTCAAGATAAAAAGCTTTTGCATGGTGAAGGAAACAATCGACAAAACTAAAAGGCAACCGACAGAATGGGAGAAGATATTTGCAAATGACATATCAGATAAAGGGTTAATATCCAAAATCTATAAAGAACTTATCAAACTCAACATCTCCCAAAAATAATCCAATGAAGAAATGGGCAGAAGACATAAATAGACAGTTTTCCAAAGAAGACATCCAGGTGGTTGACAGACACATGAAAAGATGCTCAACATCCCTCATCATCAGAGAAATACAAATCAAAACCACAATGAGATACCACCTCACAACTGTCAGAATGGCTAAATACAACAGGTGTTGGTGAGCATGTGTAGAAGGGGAACACTTTTGCACTGTTGGTGGGATTGCAGACTGGTGCAGCCACTCTGGAAAACAGTAGGGAGAATCCTCAAAAAATTACAAATAGAGTTACCCTATGGCCCAGCAATTGCACTACTAAGTATTTATCCAAAAGATACAAAAACTGCTGATTTGAAGGGGCATATGCACCTTGGTGTTTATAGAAGAACTATCAACAATCAACAAAGTATGAAAAAAGCCCAGATGTCCATCGACTGATGAATGATTAAAGAAGATGTGGTATCTATATATACAATGGAATACTACTCAGCAATCACAAAGAATGAAATCTTGTCATTTACAACAATGTGAATGGAACCAGTGTGTATTATGCTAAGTGAGATAGAGAAAGACTGATTTCACTCATATGTGGAATTTAAGTAACAGAACAGATGAACACTGGGAAGGGAAGCAAAAATAAGATAAAAACAGAGAGGGAAGAAAACCATAAAAGACTCTTAAATACATCATAAAAACTAAGAGTTGCTGGAGGAGAGGTATGTGGGGGGATGGGCTAAATGGCTGATGGGCGTTAGGAAGGGCACTTGTTGGGATGAGCACTGAGTGTTATATGTAAGTGATGAATCACTGGGTTCTACCCCTGAAGCCAACACTACACTGCATGTTAACTAATTGAGTTTAAGTAAATAAAAAAATTTAAAAAGGTTGTTTGAGTTTTCCTTACAGGGAGACTAATGTTGCTGTATTATGAGAGTGTGTCCTGTTACATCCCATAACCCCCTGCACAGGTCCTGAGATTTGATGTCTGCATTTGTCATGAGACTAAAATGCTTTCAACCAAAACGTGTCTACTGTTCATGCTTCTCAGGCTGGGTTTTCACTTACCCTTTACAGTTACCCTGGGAATTCATTATTTATTCTGTCTCTCTGACATACATATGATTCATTTTCCTTTTTATTAGTCCAGATTTATAATTGTTCTCGGTATGAGGACCGGTATAAACCATTACACTGTACAAGGGCCCTCTGTCGTCTTAGAATTTCTCCATTTCTACATGAAAGGGCCTCCAGGATAAGGTACCCAACCCATATTTAGCCTTAATCATGTTTATTTGGTAAATGCCCTAGGGATTGACCTTAAAAAGAAAACAGCATTTTATATATTTCTTTTCTGTAATCTCAAGGCCTTCTATGAAATTGAAGAATGGGTTCATAGGCTCTGTTCTCTAAAATATTCATACACAATTGACCATCACTCCAACCAAAGAGTCAGGGGAAAACCAAAGAGAGAAAAGAATTCTGACACATGCAATTAAACCTTAGTGGTCTCACCTTAGCCAATTAGATCTGCAGCAATCTCATTTCAAATAAGGTTACATCCTGAAATATAAGATTTGGGGGAACTTTTTATCATATGAATTGGTAGAGACACAGTTTAACCCATAACAATTTATTCAGATTTTCTTAGTTTTTACCTAATGTTCTTCTTCTGTTCTAAGATCCAGTTCAAGGATTCTTTGTGATGTTTAGTCATGATGTTTCCTTAAGCTTCTCTTACTGTGAAACTTTCTTAGACTCTCCTTCTTTTTTGTACCTTTGTCCATACTTACTGAGTGGGGATTATGCCTGACATCCTTCAGGGCCAAGTATTTACACTTGTTCCTTGAAATATCTGCATGGGAATATGTCTCTTCTCCTTCCATTTATTCATTTATACAATCAGTTAACAATATGGATCATGGACAGATATTTTAGACTTTGAGTTTTAACCCCATACTATTACATTTATTTGGTTGCTCAAATCTTTCCAGTTTTGCCCAATGGGAGCCCTTTAATTTGGCTCATGAGGTCCTTGACACACCCTGTCATTGTGTGTGTGTGTGTGTGTGTGTGGGTGGGTGGGTGGGTGCGCACACACACACACACACTTGCATGTATGTGGTGGGTGTGCACTGATGTGCTTGTGTTTGTTTTGAAGGATTCTTCACTTTCTGACACTACAGTGTACTCTATGCTCATCCTGTGTAATTCCTGACTAGGAATTAAGCACTTCTCCAAAGAAGCCTACATCTCTTCCCTGGAGAACAGTATTAGAAAGCAGTATGTGGGAAAATGCATCTCATGGCTATGAGGCATCATTGCTTCCAGTCTTGTTCAGATGACAAAGGCATATATATGAGTACACTAACCCAACAATGTGCACATATTGGTGACTATTTCCATATTACACATGATTCCAAACTGCCGTCTCCAGCTCTAATCCATGACCACACACTTCACTTAAGTCTCTTCCCTTGGTTATAGCTGTGACTTTCCATTCTTAAAGTGAGCAATCTGGCCCCACCGCCACCACCATTTACTTGCTTGTTCCGTTCCAGTACATAGTGCAGCCAATTCAAAATAATCTACCTGTTCCCCCATGGGATACCACCTTATCTACTAGAGTTCAGAACTTGCATGCAGTTTCTTACATCTTTACATGTAGAGGCTCCACCCATTTTCAAAGTCACACAGCTCAGCAGCTTTCTCCCAACCCCTGCACTGAGGTGGGTTCACGCATTTGTCTTGGAAGTCAATAGAATTGTCACATTCTGCATTCCATCATGGGCCCCAACTCTCCTAAATTAGTTTTTTGCATGTGCACTCTAAGGTTCTGTCATGTGGCTGTACAGTTTTCAATGAGTTCTGGCAATGCCATAGTGTCATTTCAGTGTCATTATACTATCATATAGAATGATTGTATTGCTGGGAAACATTTTCCTCTCTTCATATGATCAACTTTTTTTCTACTTTCAGTCCCCCAGAAACCACAAATGTTTATACTCTCGAGAGTTTTGCCCTTTCCAGTATGTGCTATAACTCTAATCGTCCTGTGAGTCATATCCCATTTTATAAATGTACCACCTATTTGGTGGCATCTTAGTTGGTTCCAGGTTTGAGTGATTAGAGATAAACCTGGAAAAAACATCCATGTGCAGATTTCTGGTTGCTTTCAATTTTTAGTGTTTAGGAATGAAACTGCTATAGACGTTCACATGCAGTTTTTTTCCTATGGACAAAATTTTTGGGGTTTATTTTTATAATTTTGTAATTTTAAGTTGGCATCTATTTCTCAAATCAGGAACTAAGACAAAAACTAACCAGCACCATTTATAACCAATTGGGTAAAATATCATATGCAAACAAGACTGACTTTTTCTTCAAGAAGAGCATGGGTGTAACTGAGGTCCCATGATAAGTTCAGAGGCAAAATAAAATGTTTCATTTATTTAAAAAAAAAAAGAAAAAAATAATATGATCCAGCCTAGAAGCAAAATACCCCAGAAAACAAAAAACAAAACAAAAACATCTGTTTCATGAAGACTCTTTGTCTAAGAATGGTCTGCTCAGAGTGAATTTGAGAACAGAAGGGAGAATGGTCTGCTCAGAGTGAATTTGAGAACAGAAGGGACAGGAAGAGCCTCAGTCACACGAGGTGTCGCTGGATGGACCTGGGCCCAGAGTATCAGCAAAGGAATAAGGAGCATCACAGGCCTAGCTGAGCAGGCGACTGCTGGTCTGTTCCCTCCCTTTACAGATGAGAAAGCAGGTTTTTGTCTCACTTCCCCACAGGCCTGGACCACTGTGCGAGCACTGTCACTGCTGTCCCACGATGAGCAGTAATAATCGGCCTCGTCCTCAGCCTGGAGCCCAGTGATGGTCAGGGTGCCTGTGTTGCCAGACCTGGAGCCGGAGAATCGATCTGGGACCCCGGAGGGTCGATTGTTATTACTATAGATGATGGTTTTGGGGGCCATTCCTGGGAATTGTTGGTGCCAGTTCACACCATAACCACCAATATCAGAGCTGCTTCCAGCGCAGGAGATGGTGACCCTCTGGCCCAGAGAACCAGACACTGAGGGCGGCTGAGTCAACCTAGACTGGGCCCAGGACACTGTAAAGGGGGAGAGACACAGAGAAGGTGATGCTGGTATAGAGACAGGAGGAAGAAGCAGGGCCCATTTTGTCCTCCCAGGAAAGTGTGTCCCTTTCCCCTGTCCCCACATCAGTCACCTGTGCAGTGAGCGAGGAGGATGAGGAGGAGAGGAGACCAGGCCATGGTGGAGGTTATTGCGGATCCTTCCTTCCTTCTGCAGGCCCACAGCTGAGCAGACCTCCCCTAATGTCTCCCTTCCCCTCTTGATCCTCGGAGAGAGGGAGGGCCCATCCATGCAAATGAGAACCTGAGCTCTAGATCCCTCACTGGGCGTGGTCAGGTCCCTGGGCCATCAGTGAGGTCACAGCTGTGAGCCCTGAGCAGAAAGCACAGGCAGTGCCAGGTGCCAGGTCCCAGCTCTGATCACCCCTGACTCCTCTGAAACTGGCCTTGAGCTCCCCCTAATGTCCAGACACAGACACACCATTGTGTGACATGGTGACCAGAGCTCATCAGAGACAGCTCTTGCCTCCTCACTGCTCTGTCCACTGGTTCCTGCATTAGGACCAAGTCAAGTGTCCCCTTATATGTCTTCCCATCACCTGAAGGCAGACTCTATGCTCTACTCAGATTCTTCAGGGTGAGTCTGTCCATGTCTCTCTTGGCTATTCATGGGTCTGGCCTGATGAAGTGTCTCTACACAAACTCTTCTTAGATCAGGTTCAAGTCCAAAGCACTGACAGGTCCCCATGGACACATGGCCTCTTTTGTGCAGGTCACTGCATCTTTCCTCTTATGTGATTCCTCCCTGGTTTCCAGGATTTCCTTCCTCTGAGGTTCCTGCAGCACTGAGGAGATGGGGAGAGATTCTCTCCAGGTTGTGCATAGAAGTCCTAGTGCCCATGCATAGAGGGGTTACTCACTGAACATCTTTGTAATCCATTATGATTTCCACCTGCTTAAAACAACAGTTCTGCATACATTGTGGGCAGTGATTCCCTCCTAGGATCTGTTCTCCCAGCGCACACACAGTCTGCAGGAGCCCTGCCATGTGAGGCTGTGTGTGGCACTGACCTCAGAGCACAAAGAACAAACCTGTAGGAAGTTCTAGGAGAAAATGAATAACAATTGCGGATGCTCTGACAAGGATCCGGTGACAGAGATTATGTATTAGTCACCACTTAGCCAAACCTGCATATAAATGGGTGTGTCCTTTTACATAAAATTCATCTCATTAAGATTGATTTAATTTTGATGCTGATGTCATTGAGAAGATGCAGGTAAAATCATTAGTGTATTTTTCCCAGGTCTGTGCTTACTCCAGAGAGAATATGGATGGAGATTGTGGTTAAAATCAAGGATGGAAAAACAATGGAATAGGAATGCCTTCTGTTTTCAGGTGAATAGGAGTCTATAAAATTTTACTAAAGTAGTTTGATTTTTTATTCATTTCTTCTTATTTTTTTTTTAGTCATGAGTTTTATTATCATGGGTCTGATTTAGCAGGATGGAAAGCCCAACATGGTATCCAGTGAAACCCTATAAGGGGCCTGTTCCTTTGAATCTCAGAGCCATCTCGGTGATGGAATTATTAAACACTGAGAGAGGTTCCAGGACAAAACTATTTGGGGTCAGAATTGTCTCTGGGGTGTGCAAAGTTGTATCCCTGTGCCTTGTGTCCAGCATATTCAAGACAGAGCAAGTACTCATTCATCCACCCATGACTAAAAGAATGAATTTCTGTTACCCAAGGCCACCTGGACCCAGAAGTTCCAGGTCATTCAAAGAACCCACATGTGAGTGGTGGAGAGGTGGAGATAAGGGGGACTGTGTCCCTGAGGTCACAAACCTTGTGGCTCTGGGTTGGAACAGTAGAGTTTGCTGTAAAAGTCCACCCTGTCTGGAGGTGTCGCTGAGGGAGTATCAGCCCAGCCCTGACAGCAGGGGGAGATTGTGTGTCACTTCCCTATGGCCTTGGCCTCATGACAGCAGCATTCAGGCTGCTGCTCTCGGAATCAATGTACCACACAGCCCCTCAGGTGCAGATTGGAGTCCAGAGATGGTTGTGGACTGAGCTTCCCATGGGGACAGAGACCTGCTATAGGTTTCCTGATATCGGCCTTGTCCCGGGAGAGCTGGTGTTTAGAGCACATCCTGGCTACCTGGTGACAGGACCCCAGTTACACTCACTATTCCTGGGGTTTTCTGCTAATGGGGATTCTGCCTCCCAGTTACTGAGATCCTGAGGATGGCTGGGTGAGCATAGGTTGTCCCTGACTTCTGGAGGGACAAAGAGGCCTAGAAACTGAAGAATCAAAAATAGTAGACACTCAGAGAGAGGGAAGATCCTTGTGTGTCTATGAGTGTGTGTGTGTGTGTGTGTGTGTGTGTGTGTGTTTCTGTGTGACCAAAAATGAGGCCAACTGGCCCTCAGTTCTTCTTGTGGCTTCCTCACACTGTGAAAGATGGTTCTCCATAAAAATCTATCCACAGGTGTCTCCTGGGATTGAGTAGGAGACAGAGATGGGCTAAAGCCTGTGATATAAGGGACAAGAGGAGAATGTTTCCATGGGGGATCTACTGTCCAGATAGTTCTTAAGAAAGAGATTCTGGGGCATAAGAAAAATGATTATGTATTCTGACGTTTGCAGGAAGTCTCTGGAAGAGAATCACACCCCCTGAAAGGCTAAGGGAGCCCTACTGTCATCTAGTTTTTAATAGTTCAACTATTATCACAACCAATTTTTTTCTTGACACCTTGGTGTCAAGGTGACCAGGCAGGAGGCAGGGGGGGAGAGATAGCACCCCCTCCTGTCCAGGGTGAAGGTGAGTGGGAGGGTTTTTGGAATAGGAAAGAAACTGCATTTTCTCTTTCCCTTTCCCTGCTGATTTCTTCACTTCCTTATACCCCTTGTCCCTCCTCACTTACATCAAGTCATGGGTCACCATTATCCCCATACTCCATCCCTCATCACCCACCAAGGATTAGTCTCCTCACCTCACTAGCCCCCTCCCCACGCCCATGGAATCCACCAGGATGCTTCTTCTCCCCCTAAATCTGCCAGCTGACTGTGGCTGCAGGTGCACACGCCACGCTGACGGCTCCCACTATGGATTTATGAAACTCCCTCCAGGGTGTCCCTAGTTCAGACACTCCATGACCTTTCATTTCTCACATTCCTTTCTGTAATCCATTGTTATGTCTTTCCCTGTCTGCAATACATAGTCAGATTTTCCTCAATTTCTTTGTAGTTAGAAAATATCTTCCATTCAGACTCCACACTGGAAAACAGAAAGTAGAAAGTAAGTTATATGGCATCACCTACTAACTGTTGATGTACTCAGCTGGTTTTCTCATTCAAGACCAAAAAAAACGTTCAATTTGTTTTTCCAATTTGCTTTCATATTTTTCAGGGAGTTTGCAATTATTTTTTAAAACAGATTGCACATGTCTCAAGATGTTTACTTGGCACGTTTACCTTTTTGGTAATACCATTAGAATCACTTTCATTATCTTTAATTTATGAAGAAGTATAATTCTTCTTTAAAATGATTAAAATAAGTAATACAAGTTTTATTTTATACATTTCTAATGGTTTTACTGAATTATTTTATCAGTAAAATATTTTTAAAGTACCCTGAACTCACTATGTAATATATTTCTTCTCTCAAATAAAAACCCTGGGGTCCCTGGTTTGCTCAGTCAGTTAAGCATCTGACCCTTGATTTCAGCTCAGGTCATGATCTCACAGTTCCTGGATCTGGTTCGGAGCTGACAGTGTGGAACCTGCTTGGGATTCTCTCTCTCCCTCAATCTCTGCCCCTCCCCCCTCAGAATAAATAAATAAAATTAAAAAAAAAACTCGACTCCTTCTCATTACACTTTACTTCTCATTTTAGTTAGATTCGTTTTGTATTAGTAAGAAATTGAAGAGAAATATTAAGTAGTATTGGCCATAGCAATATTCTTTGATAATTTTTACCCTTTATGTCAATGTTAGATATAAGATAAAAAATGAAATAAAAACATTTATTTTTTATCTGCATCCAATTTTCCAAGAAGTATTCTTTTTGTTAGTGTTTGTTTATATTAAAAATATGGAAAATTTCGGTGTTAAGGTAATATCCAGCTAATGGTAATATTCCTGTTAACAGTATGTGCCACAGCCGCCAACACTGATGTCATTGGTTCAGTGTGCAGGTGAGTCTGGTGATGATTCCAGGGATTCCGAGAGGGAGGGTGGCTGGGGCAGAGAATCTGCAAACACCGGCATATCAGAATGCAGAGAAGGGACAATTTGCAGCTGTTTGGAACCCGAGCCAAAGGCATTTGTCTCAGGCTAGGGGGCTTCCCTGAGGCCCTGAGGGCTGTCTCTACTTATGCAGTGACAGTGGAGCACGAGGAGGACAGGGGTCCAGACCATGGTGACACAGCCTCTTCTTAGGCCACAGAGCTGGGGCTGGGCTGCCTCTGGCTTCTTTTATCCCCTCCCCATGGAACTCACACAGGTGGGGCTTCTCATGCACATGTGACCCATCCCTGCCTCTCCTTGTATGCACACGCAGGGTCTGGAGCCTTTGGACAGGGAGCCTATCTGATGTTCCAGTTTTCCCCATGACTGGGCCTGGAGGAAGCAATTGTTGAGACCACACACAGGTCCATGTACAGGGGACTCAGCCAGGCTCAGAGAGGGCATGCCTGTCCAGTCCCCTTAGGAAGCCAGGGCCAGGCCCTGAGGCCTCCTGTCAGCTGGGACCCCTGTCCTACAGAAACCCCCAGACATGGTCTCACATCGCCCCCGCTGGTCTCCACGAGAACCCCTCCTTCGTTCCCTTTGTGCTCAAATCTCTTTTTCTCCTGCTTCCCTGATGCTTGTGTTCCCATCAAATGAGAGTGGCCTTCCAGGAAAGGACAGAGATGCCATGCTGGTGTGCTGTCCTTGATAATGCATCCTCTGTGGATGGGAGTCAAGGGGAAGGACACAGGCAGTCCTGACCCGGGAAAGCCTGTGAACTGCTGTGGAGCTGAGGACAAGACACAGGGAACAGAGAACAGAGGGGATCTGTCCCCGGGAGGGGCTCAGAGGAGGTGGGCTGACTCTGGGGGCAGAGTGTGGACAGGAGCTCACTTAGGGGACACACACCTTCACTGAGGAGGACACACATTGTGGGAATGTGAGGCCTTTCTGGAGCAGGACAGACAGGACTCAGCAAACCCTGATGCGGCTGCTGCAGGTGTGGGGATAGAATAGGACCTGGGCAGGGCAGGGACCACTACGGCGCCATCCTGTGACCTCCACTCCCTGTGCTGGGAGACTTTTAATACCAGCTATGCCTGTCATCAGTGCTGCTTATTAGAGATATAGCTCTGAGGGAAGTTCCAGGACAGAACTGGAGACAGGGATACCTGGAAGGGGACACTGGGCAGAGGGGCAGCTGGAGGAAGATGGCAGCAGAGGAAACAGGGAAGGGAGAAATGGCACAAGTCCCCGGATAGGGCATAGGGAGATGACTGACTGGACCCTGGACTATGGGAGAGGGAGGGATGGTCCAGAGTGTCAGGTGGATGGATCGTGATACTACAGAGATAGGGGTGCCCCGAATGTCACAGGTGAGGTCAGGTGGGAGAGCAGGTGGAGGGCAGGTGATGGGTCTGCTGTCCCTGTGTCACATTGAAACCATGATGTGAAGTGTGGAGAGGTGTAGAAATGTCACAGACAATCAAGGCTGCAGGAATGCCTTTCCTCCCCTATAGGAAGAATGCAGTTGTTACAGCAACTGCCTACGTGAGAGCTTTGTCTTCATCATTCATTCATCCATTCAATCACTCACTCATTCATTCTTTAAGCAAATATATATGGAATGTCCACATGTGTCAGACTGGAAGTATAATGGGGGCAAGGACAGGGTCTAGGTCACGGCGGCAGGAGGAACTGATGATTGAGCATGATGGCGATGGTTCCATGGCTACTCCAGGGTCTGAGGACTTCACTGTGTCCCCCAGAGGTGCTGAGGGCTAAGATGTGTGAGTCTCCCACGGAGTCTTCCCTCCCAGGCATGCAGCTTGGGGCAGAGGTAGTTGTCTCTGTGCCTGCAAGGACCTGCAGGTTTACAAGGCTCTCATTCCCTGAGACACCTCAGCTTTGACCTATTTGGGGTCCAGGTGCAAGAGGAGGCAAAGGGAGGAGGTCACAGTTCCAGTCCTGAGGACACCACCGTGCACTGAGCTCTGAAAACTTCAGACTCTGTGCTCCACTATTGATAGAATCCTGGTGGCACTGAAAACCTCTCCTTTCTCCCCATCAATGGTTTTGGGGAACAGACTGTTTTGTTCAGCCCCTGCAAGTGTTTTTTCCCTTTTTCTTTGTCTCCAGCTACTTTTGCGGGGGGACTGCTTTTCTTGCACGATCCTGATGCACTGCACTCCCCCCACCTCCTTCTCTTTCTCTTTCTGTCTTCCCTCAGCGAAAATGGCTCCGTACCCTCTGCAGATTTTCTCTCCCCCAGATGACCGCTCTGCATCGCATACCTGTACAGTTCTGTGGCTCAAGTTGCACAGATTGTTGCCTTAACCCTCAGATCAATTTCCTAAGTGTTCAAAATAGCTTGGTGCTGATGTAGCTGCATTTCAGGGATATGGCAAGCTCAGGGTCTCCATGCTGCTCTGCCATCCTAACTCCTCCTCCCCCAAATCAGGTTTTTATTTAGTCTTTTGAAGATGCATTTTTAAATGCTTACTTATTTTTGAGAGAGAGAGAGAAGAGAAGGGGAGGGGCAGAGAGAGACAGAGACACAGAATCTGAAGCAGGCTCCAGGCTCTGAGTGGTCAGGACAGAGGCTGATGAGGGGCTCGAACTCACGAGCTCTGAGATCATGACCTGAGCCGAAGTCAGACACTTAACCGATTGAGCCACCCAGGCGCTCCGACAATCAGGATTTTGATAAGAAAATAGAACAATCCACTTACTAACCTTTACATGAAAGTGGATAATACACAAATATGCAAAGGAGAAATGACACAGGACAAAAATCAAAAATGAAAAAAAATAATACTCTTAACCTCTCTTAATAATAAATAAAATCATACTTTACTAGGAAATAAAAATGGTTTCATTTAAAAAATAAACAAATTTCCAAAAATAAAAGCAGACCAATTTCCTTAGAAAAAGAATAGATAATTTATTAGGAACTTTTCCACAAAAAGGCATAAGATGTGATTAACTTCACAAAAAACCACTAGCAATCTTCAGAGATCATAATTTCATTTGCTTGCTTCGTATATATATATATATATGAAGCATATATATATATATATGCATATAAGCATAACATATATGAAGCATATATGTATATATGAAGCATATATATATATATATATATATAAATCATCAAAAAACAATGGAAAACTTAAATTCTTATGGAAAGAAATATACAGTGATACAAACACTTGGCACATAAAATACAGAAAAAGGAAAATTGTGGAATATTATGAAATATTGACATAAACATTCTAAATAAAATATCAATAGTGGGATACCCTTGTCAGACTAAAATAGTCATAGTATGACCACATGTGAGTTTTGCAAATATGGAGTGGGATTACATATGGGTGATTCCTCTAAGGTAAGACAACAAATGAGTAAATCAACAGATGAAAATCACGTGATCTCTCTGGACTGTGAAAAGTCATTTGCATAATTGAAAGCAAAGTTTTTAAAAATTATTTTATTTATTTTTTAAAATTTTCATCCAAGTTAGTTGGCATATAATGCAATAATGATTTCAGGAGTAGAATCCAGTGATTCATCTCCTACACATAACACCCATAGCTCAACCCAAGTGTCCTCCTTAATGCCCCCTTGCCCATTTAGCCCATCCCCCCAATAACAACCACTCCAGCAACCCTCAGTTTATTCTCTGTATTATAAGAGTCCCTTATGTTTTGTCCCCCTCCCTGTTTTTATATTATTTTTACTTCCTTTCCCTTCTGTTCATCTATTTTGTATCTTAAATTCCGCACATGAGTGAAGTCATATGATATTTGTCTTTCTCTGACTAACTAATTTTGCTCAGCATAATACCCTCTAGTTCCATCCACATTATTGCAAATGGCAAGATTTCATTCTTTTTGATTGCTGAGTAATACTTCATTGTATATATGTACCACATCTTAATCCATTCATCTGTTGATAGACATTTGGGCTCTTTCCTTACTTTGGCTATTGTCAATAGTGCTTCTATAAACATTGGGGTGCATGTGGCCCTTCAAAACAGCACCCCTGTACCCTTTGGATAAATACATAGTATTGCAATTGCTGGGTCGTAGCGTAGTTCTATTTCTAATTTTTTGAGGAACCTCCATACTGTTTTCCAGAGTGGCTACACCTGTTTGCATTCCCACCAGCAATGCAAAAGTGTTCCTCTTTCTCCCCATCCTCACCAACATCTGTCTTTGCCTGAGTTTTTATTTTAGCCATTATGACAGGTGTGAGGTGGTAGCTCATTGTGATTTTGACTTGTATTTCCCTGATGATGAGTCATGTTGAACATTTTTTTCATGTGTCGGTTGGCCATCTGGATGTCTTCTTTGGAAAAGTGTCTATTCATGTCATTTCTTCACTGGATTATTTGCTTTTTGGGTGTTGAGTTTGACAAGTTCTTTATAGATTTTTGATACTAACACTTTATCTTTTATGTCATTTGCAAATATCTTTTCCCATTCGTAGGTTGCCTTTTAGTTTTGTTGATTGATTCCTTCGCTGTGCAGAAGCTTTTCATCTTGATGAAGTCCCAATAGTTCATTTTTGCTTTTGTTTCCCTTGCCTCTGGAGACATATTGAGTAAGATGTTGCTGCAGTGGAGGTCAAAGAGGTTTTTGTCTGCTACTTCCTCTAGGATTTTGAAGGCCTCCTGTCTTATGTTTAGGTCTTTCATCCATTTTGAGTTTATTTTTGTGTATGATGTGAGAAAGTCGTCCAGGTTCATTCTTCTGCATGCCATTGTCCAGTTTTCCCAACACGATTTGCTGAAGAGACTGTCTATTCCATTGGATATTTTTTCCTACTTTGTCAAAGATTAATTGGCCATACGTTTGTGGGTCCATTTGTGGGTTGTCTATTCTGTTCCATTGATCTGAATGTCTGTTTTTGTGCCAGTACCATACTGTCTTGATGATTACAGCTCTGTAACACATCTTGAGGTCTGAAATTATGATGCCTCCAGCTTTGATTTTCTTTTTCAGGATTGTTTTGGCTCTTCAGGGTCTTTTCTAGTTCCTCACAATTTTTAGGATTTGTTCGTTCTAGCTCTGTGAAGAATGCTGGTGTTATTTTGATAGAGATTTCATTGAATATGTAGATTGCTTTGGGTAGTATTGACATTTTAGCAATATTTGTTCTTCCAATACATGAGCATGGGATATTTTTCAATTTTTTTGCGTCTTCTTCAATTTCTTTCATAAGCTTTCTATAGTTTTCAGTGTGTAGATTTTCACCTCTTTGGTTAGGTTTATTCCTAGGTATTTTATGGGTTTTGGTGCAGGTGTAAATGGGTTTTATACTTTGACTTCTCTTTCTGTTGTTCATTATTGGTGTATAGAAATGCAACCGATTTTTGCGCATTGATTTTATATCCAGCAACTTTGCTGAATTCATGGATCCGTTCTAGCAGTTTTTTGGGGGAATATTTTGGATTTTCCATATAGAGTGTCATGTCATCTGTGAAGAGTGAAAGGTTGACTTCCTCCCTGCATATTTGGATGCCTTTTGTGTCTTTGTGTTGTCTGATTGCTGAGGCTAGGACTTCCAATACTATGTTAAACAACAGTGGTGAGAGTGGACACCTCTGTTGTGTTCCTGACCTTAGGGGGGAAGCTCTCACTTTTTCCCCATTGAGGATGATATTAGCGGTGGGTCTTTCATATTTGGCTTTTATGATATTGAGGTATTATCCTTCTATCCTTACTTTCTTGAGGGTTTTTATCAAGAAAGGATGCTGCATTTTGTCAAATGCTTTCTCTGCATCTATTGAGAGGATCATGTGGTTCTTGTCCTTTCTTTTATTAATGTGATGTATAACATTGATTGATTTGCATATATTGAATCAGTCCTGCATGTTAGGTATAAATACCACTTGATTGTGATGAATAATTCTTTTAAAGCATTGTTGGATTGGTTGGTTAGTATCTTGTTGAGAATTTTTGCATCCATTTTCATCAGGGAAATTGGACTATAGTTCTCCTTTTTAGTGGAGTCTTTGTCTGGTTTTGGAATCAAGGTAATTCTGGCCTCATGGAATGAATTTTGAAGTTTTTCTTCCATTTCTATTTTTTAGTACAGCTTCAAAAGAACAGGAGTTACCTCTTCTTTAACTGTTTGGTAGAATTTTCCTGGAAAGCCATCCAGCCCTGGAGTCTTGTTTTTTGGGAGGTTCTTTATTACTAATTCAATTTCTTTACTGGTTATGGGTCTGTTCAAATAATCTATTTCTTCCTGTTTCAGTTTTGGTAGTTTATATGTTTCTAGGAATTTGTCCATTTCTTCCAGATTGCCCAGTTGTTGACATACAATTGCTCATAATATTCTTCTTCTTCTTCTTCTTCTTTTTTTTTTTTTTGTATTTCTACAGTGTTTGTGGTGACTTCTCCTTCATTTCTGATTTTATTTATTTGGGTCCTTTCCTTTTTCTTTTTGATCAAACTGGCTAGGGGTTTATCAATTCTGTTAATAATTTTAAAGAACCAGCTCCTGTTTTTATTGATCTGTTCTACTATTTTTTTGATTTCCATAGCATTGATTTCTGCTCTAATCTTTATTATTTCATGTCTTCTGCTGGTTTGGGGTTTTATTTACTGTTCTTTTTCCAGCTCCTTAAGGTGTAAGGTTAGGTTGTGTATCTGAGACCTTTCTTCCTTCTTTAGGAAGGCCTGGATTGCTATATACTTCCCTCTTATGACTGCCTTTGCTGCATGCTAGAGGTTTTGGGCTGTCAGATTATCATTTTCATTGGCTTCCATGTACTTTTTAATTTCCTATTTAACTTCTTGGTTAACCCATTCATTCTTTAGTAGGGTGTTCTATAATTTCCAGGTATTCATTGTCTTTCCAAATTTTTTCGTGTGTTTGATTTCGAGTTTCATAGCATTGTGGTCTGAAAATAAGCATGGTATGATCTCTGTCTTTTTGAACTTGCTGGTGGCTGATTTGTGACCCAGTATGTGATCTATTCTGGAGAATATTCCATGTGCACTCGAGAAGAATGTGTATTCTGCTGCTTTAGGATGAAATGTTCTGAATATATCTGTTAAGTCCATCTGGTCCAGTGTATAACTCAAAGTCATTGTTTTCTTGTTGATTTTCTGTTTAGATGATCTGTTCATTGCTGTTTAGTGGGGTATTGAAGTCCCCTACTCTTATGGTATTATTATCAATGAGGTTCTGTATGTTTGTGATTAATTGATTTGTATATTTGGGTATCTACACATTGGGGATATAAATGTTTACAATTCTTAGATCTTGTGGATAGACCCCTTATTTTTAATATAATGCCCTTCTTCATCTCTTTTTACAGTCCTTATTTTACAATCTAGATTGTCTGATATAAGTATGGTTACTCTGGCTTTCTTTTGGTGACTATTAGCATGATAGATGGTTCTCCATCCCCTTACTTTCAACCTGAAGGTGTCTTTAGTTCTAAAATGGGTCTCTTGTAAACAGCATATAGATGGGTCTTCTCTTCTTATCCATTCTGTTATCCTATGTCTTTTGATCGGAATGTTTAGAACTTTGACATTTAGAGTGAGTACTGAAAGATATGAATTTAGTGCCATTGGGTTGCCCGTAGAATTGGAGTTTCTGGTGGTGTTCTCTGGTCCTTTCTACTCTTTGTTGCTTTTGGCCTTTTTTGTTTTGTTTTGTCTTTTCTTCTCTCAGAGACTCCCTCTTAAAGTTTCTTGCAGGCTGGTTTAGTGGTCACAAACTCCTTTAGTTTTTGTTTGTCTGGGAACTTCTTTATTTCTTGCATATTTTTCCAATTCAGCACATTGAATATGTCCTGCGACTCTTTTCTGGCCTGCTAAGTTTCTGTGGATAGGTCTGCTGTGAACCTGATATGTCTTACCTTATAGGTTAAGGACTTTTTTTCCCTTGCTGTTTTCATAATTCTTTCCTTGTCTATTTGGTGAATTTGACTATGTTATGCCTATTGATAGTTGGTTTTTGTTGAATCTAATGGGAGTTCTCTGTGCTTCTTAGATTTTGATGTTTGTGTCTTTCCCCAGGTTAGGAACATTTTCCATTATGATTTGCTTGCATGAACTTTCTACTTGTTTTTCTCTCTTTTTATCTTCTGGGACTCCTATGATTTGGATGTTATTCCTTTTTAGTGAGTCACTGAGTTCTCTAATTCTTATGTTGTGCTCTTTTGCCTTAGTTTCTCTCCTTTTTTCTGCTTCCTTATTCTCCATAATTGTATCTTCTATATCACTAATTTGCTTTTCTGCTTCATCCATCCTTGCAGCCATGACATCAGTTCGAGATTGCAGCTTAGTTATAGCGTTTTTAATTTCGTCCTGACTAGATTTTATTTCTTTTATCTCCACAGAAAGGGATTCTATTCTTTTTTTTCAACTCCAGTTAATATTCTTATTATCATGATTCTAAATTCTAGTTAAGACATCTTACTGATATCTGTGTTGATCAGGTCTCTGGCTGTCATTTCTTCCTATTCTTTCTTTTAGCATGAATTCCTTTGTTTTGTCATTTTGGAGGAAGAAAAAGAATTAATAAAATAAAAAATAAAAATTAAAAAGATTAAAAAGAAACAAAAAAATCAAATAAAAGAAGCTAGATCCTAGGTATGCTTTGTTCTTGTTGTTGAAAGAAGCTTGATTGAACAGAGAAAAAAGGGAATGGAAAGAAAAGAAAAAAAAATAATGTTTAAAAATTAAGAAAATGTATACAATAAAACAGAATAAAATGAGTTGAAGAAGGTAAAATAGAATAAAAAATAAATTTCCAAAAATTATAGTCAAAAAATTTAAAAAATTATATGAAAGTGGAAAGTAAAAAATAATTTTTTCTCTTTCTGTATCTAAGAATAAGAAAGAAGAGAAAAAAAAAAGAAAACACAAAACAAAGAAATGAATAGATGGACCAGCAAACAGAATGAAATCTGAATGAAATTACATCCAGTTTCCCCTACAAGTCAAACTATGAAGCACTTTATAGTCCATACCCTAAGGAGTGGGAGAGACTTGTGGTGTTCTTCTAGGGCTTGGTTGGTGCAGTTGGTCGGGGCTTGGTGTCATGGCTCCATTCTCCACTAGGTGGTGCTACTTAACTTACTGAAGTGGATTGGTGTGGCACGGTGTGCGGGATGTGTGTTGATGCATGGGAGAGGTTAAAATGGCGTCACCTAACTTTCCAGTCTCTAGATCAGAACTTTGTGCTTTATCTGACTGGCAATCAAGCACCCCTCCTAGGTCTCTGGGGTCCTTCCATTCCCCACTTCTATAGTGTCCCTGTCCAAGACATCAGCCTGCCAGGCAGCACCTCCCTCCCAAATTTTATGTCATATGGGGCTGTATTTCTAAACCCTTCACTTCTGAGGGCCCTGCCACCTGGACCCGCTCCAACTCTTTCACGGATGGTCTCCCTAGGCCATGGCCAGATGCCGGCTTGCCCCCAGGAAAGTTCCTGCTATCACGCAGCTGTAGAGACTCAGAGGTGTGGCTGGATGCCGGCCTGCCACAGAATAAGTTTGTGCGATCGTGTAGTGGTAACATTTCAACGCAATAACAACACACTACCCACGTCAGGTTTCGCCTCACCCTGGCGTTTCTGTTCCAATACCAGCAATTGTGTTCTCCGAGGTCCGCTGGGAGCTTTGCCTGTGGGGAGTCCGTACAACCTCTACCAAATGCCCTCCTAGCAGGGTACCAGGGAAACTGCTTCTCCCATGTGGCCCGTCGATCCCTCAGACCTCACTGCCTGTCCTTGGGAATTTGGTCTTCCCACCAGCACGCCGCCAGGTATTGCGCTGCAGTGTTTCCAGTGCTGTCCTGCCCTGGTAATAGAGTCATAATGATACTAAAACCCTTTCCTTTGTGCTTTCTGCTTTCTCCCTTTCTTATTCAGGCACTTATGGGTGCTTCCACTCTTTCTCTCCAACTACTTTTGCGGGGAGTGCTTTTCCTGTATGTTCCTTCCTTTCTCTGTCCTCTGTCCCCAAATACCATTCCCTACCCTCTGTGGCTTCTCTCTCCCCCAGTTCACCTCTCCGTGCCAAGTACCTTCCAAGTTCTGTGGCTCAAGTTATGCAGATTGTTGTGTTAATCCTCAGAGCAATTTTCTAGGTGTGCTAGAAATAATGGTTTGGTGCTGATCTAGCTGCATTTTAGGGATGAAAGAAGCCTAGAACTTCCATGCTGCTCCACCATCTTGGTCCACTCCACCTGAAAGCAAAGCTCTAATAAAAACCACATAAAATGGAAGCAGACAGAGATTTTATAATGTGATAACACACTCTCTACCCACACATCAGACTCAGTCCCACAACCAGAAAATTAGCTAATGGGGTGGGGACGGGAGGACATTTCTATAAGATGAAAAGACTAATCTGAGCTAAACACCATTATTATGCAACATCTTTCTGCAAGTATTATACAATGAAAGTGAAGAAGAAAAGTCACTGGTTGGGTCTCAGCATTGATGGGAATGGACAGGGACTCATTTCAAATGACTGAAATATATGTTTCAGCTATAGGTAATCCAGGGCTTATGCTTCAGTGAGAGAAGAAATCATCCCAAAGAGCAAAAAAAGTACAGGCATTCTTATTGAAGACTAATAAGAGGATTAAATAGGTCTGGAAACTTCTAGAAATGGGTAAATGACCAAGGATGGAGACCCTGGATTCGTCAGAGGTCAGGTGGGAGTTGAGAACACTGGACCTACAACCCCCAGTCCGTGAACTTCGGTGCAAAGAAACCTCGTGTCTCAACCTGATGGGCAAGATGAGCTTCCTTGTGTCCTTTGAGACCCTTTGTCTAGGAAGGGGCTGCTGTGAGTGACATCGGGGACAGAAGGGAAGGAGGAGCCCTCACTCCCAGGTGGTGCTGCTGCGTGCACCAGGGCCCATGGTGGCAGTAGCAGGAGCATCAGAAGCAGAAGCCACAGGCTGAGCCTGGTAAGCTGCTGGGGCCTCGCCCTCCCTGAAGATGAGAAAGGGGTTCTGCTTTCAGTTCTCATGGGCCTGGGACTCTGTGTGAGCCCAAGATGCTGTCACAGCGGGGGTGAGGGGGCAGGGAGGAGCAGCCTTATCCTCAGACCTCAGCCCTGTGATGATCTCAGAGTGAGAGTTTCCAGACACGGAGTCAAAAAATGAATCAGGGTCCCCAGAGGATCTAACCATCATAATAGATGAGGATTTAGGGACAATTTATGGGAACTGTTATTATCAGGACACATATTGGACACGCCTGATGTGTCCTGACTCAGACAGAGCTGAATATTGTGTCCCTGTGTCTGCCATGACCTGTCATGGACCCTGTCCTCAGGACAGCCTGCCCCTGGAATGCAGGAATTTGTGCCCAGTTTGAGAAAATCACACAATATCTTGCTCCTAATGAGAGGCTTCAAGGAGAAATTTCAGAGAATGTGGAAAGACTGTAGACAAAATTCCTTGAGGTGGGTCTCAGACCCCAGTTTATATCAAAAAAGCAGCAGCTCAGATGGCCAAAAAGTCAGGGATAGATGGGAAGTCCCATTGCTGAGAGGACAGCAGGTTTTTGTCTCACTTCCCCACAGGCCTGGAGCACTGTGTCAGCACCTTGAGTAATGTCAACAGACTGGCAGTAATAATCAGCCTCGTCCTCAGCCTGGAGCCCAGTGATGGTCAAGGAGCCTGTGTTGCCAGACGAGGAGCCAGAAAATCTGTCAGGGACCCCTGAGGGTCGATCGCTACTATCATAGATGAGGAGTTTAGGGGCCTTTCCTGGAAGCTGCTGGTACCAGTTCACACCAGCAATACCGATGTTGTTGGCACTTCCAGCGCAGGAGATGGTGACCGTCTGGCCCAGGGCCCCAGACACTGAGGGCGGCTGAGTCAGCACAGACTGGGCCCAGGACCCTGGAAGGGAAGAGACAAAGAGAAGGTGATGAAGAATCAGGTCACACATGTTATCCCAGGACTGCTTCCCTTGTCCCCACATCTAGTCACCTGTGCAGTGAATGAGGAGGGTGAGGAGGAGAGGGGACTAGGCCATGGTCGAGATCATCACTGATCCTGCCTTCTGTGGCTGAACAGCTGAGCAGACATCCCGTAATCTGTTCCTTCTCCTTTTCATCCTCTGAGAGAGGGAGGGCCCATCCATGCAAATGAGACCCTCAGCTCTTCGACATTTCAATGGCACGGGGTCAGGTCCCTCTGCCTGAGGATGTCAGGGTGGAGGGAAGGGGAGGGGCTCTGTTGGGTAAGAGGGTGGTGAGGTCACAGTTGTGAGCCCTGAGCAGAGGGCACAAGCAATAGCAGGTGGCAGGTCCCAGCTCTGGTCATCTGTGACTCCTCAGAAACAAGTGATATGTGCCCCCTGGTGTCCAGGCCTGGACACAACATTATGTGACATGGTGACTAGAGCCCATCAGAGAGAGTTCCTGCCTCCTCACTGCTGTGTCCACTGTCCCATTCCTTCAGGCCAGGCCAGGTGTCCCCCTGTGTGACTTCCCATCACCTCAGGACACACTGTGTTCTACTCAGGCTCCACATAGTGAGCGTGTCCATGGCTCCCTTGGCTGTTGATGGGGCAGGACTAAGGTGGTGACTCTTGTACAACCACACAGATGAGGATCAGGGCCAGAACAGTGATGGGTCCACATTGGCACCTGGCCAGTTCTGTGCAGGAGGCTGATTTCTTTCCTCTGCTTGTTTCCTTTCTGGTTTCAAAGTTATCCTTTCCCAGAAGTTCCCTCAGCACTGAGGAGACAGGGAGCCCTTTTCTCCAGGTTGTGGGTAGACGCCCTCGTGTGCCTTCCTAGGGGGGTTACACACTGACCATCTTCGTCGTCTGTCACTACTTCCACCTCCGCGAAACAACAGTTCTCCACACACTGTGGTTAGTGATTCCCTCCTAGGATCTGTCCCCCCAGCACACAGACCCAAGTCTGTAGGAGCCCGAGTGTGGCCCTGACCTCAGAGCACAAAGGGCAAACCTGCAGGAAGCTCCAGGAGGGAAGGAGTGACAGCTGCGGGTGCTCTGTCGGGGACCTCGTCGCAGATTCATGTGTCTGTCACCACTTGGACAACTGCTACCTCAAAATGAATGTGGGTGATTTTATACAAAATTCAGTTCAGCAAGAATTATTTAAACTCAATGACACTGTTAATGGGAAGATGCGGGTACAATCATGAGTATGTTTTCATAGATTCGTGCTTATTGCAGAGAAATTATGGATTGAAATAGTAGTTGAGAAAATGGATGAAAACCTAATGGAAAAGATGTGACTTTAGTTCTTGGTTTAATCGGGGTCTTGTAAACTTGTTTCTAAATCACTTCATGCTTTTGGGCACCTGGGTGGCTTAGTTGGTTAAGCATCCAACTTCAGCTCAGGTCATGGTCTCACAGTTCATGGGTTGGAGCCCCGCATCGGGCTCTATGCTGACAGCTTGGAGTTTGGAGCCTGCTTTGGATTCTGTATCTCCCTCTCTGCCCCTCCCCCACTCATGCTCTCTCTCTCTCTCTCTCTCTCTCTCTCAAAACTAAATAAACATTATAAATTTAAGAAAAAAAATAAAAAAATAAATCATTTTTATTACTGTTGTTATTATTAATTTATTTTTTAATCATGACTTTGTATATTAGGTCTGGTCCTTCAAGTAGAAGGAAAGCCCAACATGGTGCCCAGGGAAGCACCATTAGTAGCCTGTTCCTGTGAACTTCAGACTCATCTCAGTGATGGAATTTAACACAGAACTTCCAGGATGGACTGACTAGGAGTCAGACTCATCTCAGGGGTGGGTAAAACAATCGTTGCTGTGTTTTGTGTGTCCTGTATGTTCAAGATAGAGCAATTAATTGCTCATTCAGTCACCCATGACCAGAGGAATGTATTTCTATTACCCAAGGCCAATTTGACCCAGAAAATTCTTTCAAAGATCCCACATTTGACTCTGGGTGAGGTGGAGATAAGGGGCACTATGTCCCTGAGGTCACAGTCCCTGTAGCCCTTGGTTGGATCGACTTTTCAACAGAGGTCCATCCTGGCTGGAGGTGCCACTGGAGTGTCACAGGAGTGACAGTTCAGCCCTGAGAGCGCAGGGAGACTGTGTTACGTCCCCAGGGCCTTGAGCTCTGTGGGAGCAACACTGAGGCTGCTATCCCAGAATCAACGTGCTGATCAGCCTCAGGCATGGACTGGAGTTCAAAGATTATTAGGGCTGAACTGCCCACGGAGATAGAGACTTGCCCTGGGATTCCTGAGCATCAGCCTTGTCCCAGGAGAGCAGGTGTTCACGGCATGTCCTGCCCTGGTGACAGGATCCCAGTCACACTCGATGTCCATGGTATTTCCTGCTGAAAAGATTCTGCCTCCCGGAGGTTGTGACTCTGAGGATGGCTGGGTGAGCACAGGCTGAACCTGACTTCTGGAAAGACAGAGAATCCCAGAAACTGCAGAGTCCATGACAATAGACACTGAGAGAGAGGAGAGAGCTGTGTGTGTGTGTGTGTGTGTGTGTGTGTGTGTATGAAAGAGAGAGAAAGAAAGAACAAAAATACGCCCCAGTGCCCTTAGGAAGACTTCCACTCGGTGGCCAAGCATGAATACAAGTGTTCCCCTGTCCGTCTCTGATTTCTCAACTCCCTGAGTGTTGATCTCCATGCAAACTGATTCCTGGGGCTGGCTCATTGCAATACACACCAGTGTCCTGAAGCTTGGAGTTAAAGAAGGTCAGTGTCCTGAGTGCTATTTCTCTTGCACAAGGATGGAATTTACACGAGGAGGAGGAATTTGGTGCAGATTAACTCTGACAGTAATTCCACTGAATCAGAAGTTCAAGTCTTCTGGATGGAGAGACTTCTGTCCATTTTCATCCCTATAGACACAAAGCCCCGCAGCTTTGGGGTCTTCAGGTCTCAGCAGGCACAGGACCAGGGGTTACCACACATCCCCGTTATTCCCCCTCCCCCAACTCCTGCATCACAGCCATCCTCCCTGCACCTCCAGGATCTCCCGATGCCTCCCTTGTGTTGACCATGAGAGAGCATCTACTCTTATTCTGGCAAAGGGCCGATGCATGAGACTCCACTGTTTGGAGCAAAGTGTGTGTGGCTGAGTGAGTGTCCTGATGGTCTTAGGAAACAAATATTTTGGGGAACAAGAGAAGTTGGCATGTATTGAAATATGCAATCAATCCTTCCTTTTTTTGACTATTTCAACAGTGACCTTTTGTGGGTCCTCACTAATTCTGAAGAAGATAAATAAGTACACCAATAGCTCCAAGTCTGGATAAGCATTCATTTGTAAGAAATACAGTAATCGTGTCGGCATATTAGAGACTGACGGAGGCTGATGCTGCATAGGAGCTACAATCTGGGGATGACAGCAGGAATCAAATGATGAAGGGATTTCATGCTGATCCAATTTCTGCGACTTCTCCCTACAGATGGACACTGCACACTGGAAACTACAGCAAGATCGTTTCCAGTGTTCTCTAAAATCGTAACCTGGAGACAGCATTCACACCTGAATAGCCAGAGGGATAGACTGAAGCCTGAGGGAGGCAGGAACAGAGGGGAGAAAAGGTGGGGTATGGTATGCAGTTGGGGGGGGGAGGGTATTTTCAGTGTAAGAAACAGTTGTGACCACTTTTTTGTCTTCGGAGAAAGAGAAAATTGTGTCTGTGACCAAGGTAGGTATTAACATATCAGCTATGGATGTATCATTAGTACAAAGAGTTACATTTAATGGATGAGTATGACTGTCATCATTTTCAGTTGAGACGATATTGTGAGATCTTAGAAACCATGGGTTTCTGTCCCGATTCCTGGCATAGAGCTCCCGAAGCCTTCAGCATTTCCTAGGTGACAAGGCCACTAGGAGCATTTTTGTTTCAGTGAGGCAACCCTAGAAAGGCTCCTGGCTGGGGGTGGTCCCCAGAAAGTCTGAGCCATGACCAGACGCTTGGAATATCCAGCTTCCCCCTTGCTGGGAGGGGAGAAGAGCCGAATGTGGAGTCAATGGTTGATTACGTTTACATGAAGACTCAATAAAAATGCCAAAATATGGGATTCAAAGACTCCCACATAGGTGGACACATTCATATAGGGAAGGTGACACACCCCAACTGCACGGGGACGGGAGCTCTTGTTTGGGGGCTCCTGTCAGACCTCTACCCATGTGCTTCTTCGTCTGACCATTCATCCTACTCTTTCAGTATCATTCCGTGAACTGGCAAGTGGAAGTAAGAGTTTCCCTGAGTTCTGTGAGCAGCTCTAGCAAATTAATCAAACCTGCGGAGGGTTCACGGGAACCCCTGTTTGCATCACGTTGGACAGAACTTATGGGTTAACTACTATTTGTTATCGGCGTTGGAATAGGAGTTGTCTCCTGGGACAGAGCCCCTAACCTGTGCATCTGACACCATTTCCAGGCAGATAAGTTGAGTGTTACATTTATTTAAATTGTAGAACCCGCAACTGATGCTGTAGACAATCACTTGACAAACAAAACATAGAATTGGTGACCCAAAGTGTGAGAAATAAAACATTCTGGATGAATAATAAAAGAGATACAGTGGGAGGGAAAAACTGAGGTCTTTTGCTTTTATATGATTCGTTCTTATTAATTTCCTCCACACCCTGGGGCATGTGCACTTGGGATCTATGCCCCCACCCACGTGTGCTCCTGGAACCCCTGTGCTGTCCCAGCAACAGTGTAATCTGTGTGTCACTCCTTTCTCCTCAAGGACAGGTCTCACCACAGAGTGTCTCCCTTACAGGAGCCTCCACAGAAGCTTGTCAGGAAAAATACTCAGAGACTAGGTCTGTGGGTTCAGGAGTTTTTGCCTCACATCCTCCTTATCTGAGACGCTGTGACTAATGAAAGCCGCTCCCACTCCCATGAGCTGTAGCACAGTAATAGTCAGCCTCATCCTCAGGCTGCGGCCCAGAGAGGAGCAGAAGCCCTGCCTTGGCCGAGGCATCTTTGGATCCAGAGAAGCGGCGGGGGACTCCAGATACTAACTCCTTAATTGAGTCTGAGTAGTAGTACAGGAGATACTGGGGAGGGCTCCCTGGCTTCTGCTGGAACCAGTATATGATACAGCATTAACACCAAAGCCACTGCTCAGGGTACAGGTGAGTCTGGCTGTCATTCCCAGAGATGCAGAGAGGGAGGGCAGCTGGGTCAGCACAGGCTGGGACAGGGAACCTGCAAACACAGACACTCATGGGCGATGGGGCGGGGACCAGGGTAAAAAGTTTCCTAGTGTCTGAGCCAGGTGGACTGACACCACCTGGAAGGCTTCTCTGTGTCCCTGGTGCCTGTCCCTACGTGTGCATTGAGAGAGGTGCGCGAGGAGGACAGGAGTTCAGGCCATGGTGACAAAGTCCCTGGTCCCCACAGTGGGCTGGGCCGCCCCAGGCCTCCTTTTCTCCTCTACCCTCTGCCACAGGAGGGGCTGTCCATGCAAGTGTGGTCCATCCAGTGACTGCCCAGCCCGTCCCTGAGCCCTGGTGCTGGAGCTCAGCTCAGACCATACACTGGGGACCATGGAGGTTGGCCTCACCCCTGTGGAGAGCCCTGGGAGGAAACACCTGCTGAGGGAACACATGTTCCTACTCGGAGGACTCTATCAGACCAGGCAGGACACAGGTTCTGAGTCTCCAACAGGAGCACAAGGCCCATCCCTGAAGCAAATCTCCTTTGAGTGAAAGAAAGGTCTTTATTGAGCAGCTGTGTATGGATCACAGGACAGTCCCACAGTATCACCTGGTGGTCCTATGTGGAAAAATGAAAAACAAAAAATCTGAGAGCCTGTATTAAGCATAGGTATAAACTAACATTTTGTTTCAACTCTGCTTCACTGGAAATAATACACGCTTTCCTAGGAAGATACAAAACTGGCTGCAGCAGACATAAATTGAGTAAGTAGAATACTTTTATTAGAAACAATAAAAAAAATGTGATTTTAAAACCCCTCCACAGATTGTCAGAAGATACAGACATTTTCACAGGGAACATATAGAAACCACTCAGAGATCAGATGGTTCCAATTTATTTGGTTTCTATTTTTTTCCCATAGTATCTAAAGGAACAGAAAATTTCTAAGTTCTTACTGGGAACAGTGACAGCCTCCTAACTGGAATGTCACCTCAGTGGAAATCTATGATTTATTTCAAAAGGTCCGTCTCTGTCAACTGTATCCCTGGAACTCCAACCGTGTCTCCTGCTGCATGTGGTACCTGGAAGGACAGAAGGGGGTGCGGCAGGGGCACACATATGGGGATACTGCCTGTGTGCATGTGGGGTGCACATGGGCAGCTGGGACAGAGGAGTCTGAGCACAGCTATGGTATGTAAGGTGAGATCTGTAGGGTGAGCTGAGTGAAGTCCCTGAAGAAGTAGAGGAGCCCTGGGTCAGAGGTCAGGGCATGTGTCAAGGCTGGAGAAACGGTGGGGGAAGGGGGCTGGTGGCTGGTGACCCTGGTGGATATGTACTCAAGGTCATAGGGATGGACCAGCTGAGCACATGAATCCAGCATCTCCAAATGAAATAGAAAGAAAGACCTAGGAAAGTAAATATCCTTTCACTTAAACCTGAAATCTGTTTTCACTCTTTGTGAAAGCACGTGAGTGTACATGTATTCATAAAGGCCAAATAGAGTCATAATGAAGCTGTCCATATGCTCTTGCTAATTCTGCAGATCCAGCCTTTTTTTCTTGACATTATTATTTCTTATAATCCCGAGTAGTCCACACAACTGTCAGGTGGAACCCAGCCCTTCTCTCTTCGTGGGCCGGTGACATGGTGCTCTGCGAGGGCCCCACATGCCAGTGAGGCCTGGGAGCTCAGGGTTGGTGTCTCACTTCCCCACTGGCCTGAAGTGCTGTGCAAACTCCAAGGCTGCATTCCCATGCTGAGCAGGAGTGATCAGCCTCGTCCTCAGCCTGGGACTCAGGGGTGGTCAGAGAGGCCAGCCTGCTTGACTTGCATCCAGAAGCTCTATGGGAGAACAAGAGGGCCAGGTGTTCTTTCTTCCTGTTGATTTGAAGTGTAGGGTCATGGCCCGGGTGTTGCTGCAGTCAAGCTGCTCACTTTTTGCCAATAGTGTTCCTACTTTCAGTGCAGGTGAATGTGGCCATCTTGGGTGGGCTTAGTCACTGAGGGTGGGCTTGGTCACCGACGGTGGCTGATTCAGCCCCACCTCGGTCACAGACACTGTAAGGGGACAGAGAGGAATGTGAGGAGGATGGCATCCCACTGCAGTGGAGAGTGGGGGTGTGGAGCAGAGTTGGGGGGTTCTTTCATCCACCCTAGAGAGGTCTGCCCTCATCTGTGCAGAGAGTGGGGAGGGTGAGGAGAGGAACCCAGGTCCTAAGACCCAGACTCTGACGCTAAAGCTCTGTCGTGGATACTGAGCACCCAAAGTCTCTTTACTTCTCTGGAAAGTTCCACAGGGGTGGGCTTGCTGTGCTCAGTTAAGCCCTTGCTGTCCATCTGTCCGGCCTCCCTGTCAGGGCCTCTCACAGGTGGAAGGAAACAGAGGAGGAGGTGAGAAGCTGACTCAGGGATAGAGGTGGCCCGTGTGGTGATGGCCCCTGTGTCCTGGCAGGTCAGCAATATCTAGTGAGCACACTGATGCCTGAACACCCTAGAAGCCCTGAGTGCTGTCTCTGCTGGCAGGGGCCACACAGGATTGTCCCAGCCTGTCTCACAAGCCATCAGACCCCAGACACTCCCTGTCCTCTCTTGCACTCCTGTCACCCCAGTTAGAGTTCCACAGGTTGTCCTGACCCTCTTTTCTGAGCTGCTCCTGATGTCACAGAGAGACCCAGGGCATCTGGGAATTTTGAAGAAGGGGGCATCGGGCTTAAGGGAGGCCCCTCTCACTACAAAGGGGCCATAGAAAGCTTGTGTCTCAGCTGCATCAGCAGAATTTTATTATATCACCTATTCCTGATGCTTAGGATTCCTGATGATTAGATCATGTAATACAACTGTGAAAACGAGAATATTTCCGCTTGCACCTCATGCGGCCAATTGGCCAACCCTTAATACACTAACTTGTTTATATTCATCTGCAGTAACTGAGGATCCACGTGAGTTCAGAGGCTGCTGGGTTCAGCTCTAGTGCCTTCTTCATGTCTCTGTGTTTGAGACAGACTCTGAGCTCCTGCCTATGTGGACATGTCTGAGAAGAGGAGTCATCATAAGAATGTCTCAGCCTCAAGCCTGGATGGGATCAGAGGTGGGGACATTATTGAATCAACAGATATACAGAGGGTTTCAGACCTTCAGGTGCTGGTGTCATGATGACAGCAATTTGCAAGGGTGGGAAGGTCTGGTCAGGGACCCCAGAGGGTGTATTATGTTTCAATCTCTCCTGGGAACAAGCACCTTGTGGGCATTGAGGTCTCTGTCATTTGTGAGACAGTAAGAATCAACCTCATCCTCAGGTTGGAGCCCACAGATGGTCTGTGAAGCCATGTATCTATCTGACTTGGAGGCAGAAGATCAATCTAGAACCCCTGATGGCCAGGTACTTCCAAAAGCCAGTATTTGGGGGAACAACAGCACTAAGAGGTGGAACCCACACCATTATCAGATCTGGTGCTGCTGCTACTCCGAGTGTAGGTGATGGTGACGTCCTGGACCAGAGTCCCCAACACTGATGGTGACTGAGTCACCAAAGACCATGCCAAGGACCCTAAAGTGAAGGACAGAGTGAGAGAGAGTCAGGGTCCCACCAACAACTCAAGATAAGGACCTAGGAGAAAGAAAAGACCCAGTTATCCCCAGAGGGACCCCCCCCTCCCCCACCACTGACGTCGGAGTTCAGTTGTCTGTGTAGTACGTGAGAAAGGTGAAGAGGAGAGGGGTCCAGGGCATGGTAGAGATGACCCAAGAACTTTCTCCCCATACTCCCGCTGGGATAGAGATCCCCCAGCCTCTCTTATCCCTTCCCTCACTCTGATGGGAACAGGGCCCATCATTCAGATTATTCCCCATCCCTCCGGATTGGCCCAACCTCTCCATCAACCAGGAATCAATACCCTCTGCTTCAAAGTTGTATTTAAAGAGCATGGGACTGGTGAATTTCTTCTGTGGGGACATCTAGGGCCTTGGGAGAAAGGGGCTGCTGGGCCCCAGGCATCCCTGAGCAGGGGCACCTACTAAGCAGCCAGGTGCTTGGTCTCCAGCTCTGGGCGCTACCTTGTGGTGGAGGCACGTGCCCACAGCGCCACCTGCTGGCCCTGGAGCACATTGCACCAGGTGTGAAAGGCAAGGTCACCATCCTGCCTGAGGGAGGGGCAGGCCCTCCTTGACCAGCGCCACTTCCATTGCCCCTGCCTCAGAAATGGGAAAAATCCTTCATCCAGGGGCCTTTCACGAAGCTGCAACCTCCTCAAATCACGCGTCCCTTAGTTCCCTAGAACGGCCTCCTCAAATGCTGACCCTTTCTCATGGGTTACATTAGTGGAACGGGGTAGCCCTGAGACCTAGCACCTGAAGGGAGATGTGTCCTGCTGTCAGCATATCAGAAAGACAGAGGCCTGGACCAGCCACAGCCCATGGTTTGGGAAGGCTGGGGAGCTCCTCCTCCCTCTGACCTCACTTTCCAGTGAGGCAGGGTCAGAAACCCGGCCCTGCCCCTGGATTCCTCTCCTGTCTACCGGAGGAAGACCCCGGAGGAAGGGGTTGAGAAGACGGTGCTCTGCACCTTTAGAAAGACAGAGGTCGGCTCCCTGAGACCCACCTCTTAGCACGCCTGTCCCAGTAGGACCGGGGGCTGGAGCCCTGACCTGAGAGGGATGGGTCTCCATGAAGAGAGCGGGGCCAGGGTGGAGTGGGGATACTGGTGTGAGGAGAGACTGAGGAATGAAGGGGGGTGAGGGATGAGGCTCCCAGGAGCCCCCAAAAGTAATTTTGAGTGCTTGAGCTGAGGCTAGTGACAGAAAAAGAGGATTTCAGACTGTCCTATGGCCTGTGGGGACCCTCCTGTCAGAAGGTGACAAGGACCATCCAATAGATTGGACGGTTCTTTGGTGATGAGCTGTTCTGAAGAGGTGCTGTTGGAGAAGGCTGGAGACCTGTTCAGCTGCCTCTGACTGTCCCCAGCACCCTTCTTACAGAAAACATTCAGAAAGGCATAATGATTTCTACTCCTCTCTCTCTCTCTCTCTCTCTCTCTCTCTGTCTCTCTCTCTCTCACAAAGACATGTGGGCTGAATCAGCTGTGATGGGCATGTGTCCTGTAGCATTTCACACCATGAATGATGCTGACTTTTTTTTAAATGTGGCAGCTGTCTCACTTTTGTCCCCAAATTTTTACTTGTTCCATGAGTGCTGTGTGTAGTCACCTTCTTTCCTGTTCGCGGTGAAATGAACTGTTCATAGAATGTGTTTCATTGGGTGTTGATTTGTTAATCAGAATACATGTTTAATCTTAGATGGTTTCGATGATCTGAAAGACACTATTAGCAGAATAATTATGTGGGTGTGTATACATTCACTTTTTTTAACTCTACATATTCACAACAGAGATACACTGTGGAAATAGCATGGTATGTCTTTCTGAATTTCTCAGTAACAGGCAGCCCTTCACACACACAAAGACAGAGAAATTGCTCACAAGTTCACAGAGAGAGGTCACTAAGTACAGAGGCTTACCTCATACAACGAAGTAGTAGATGACGTATAGAGATGATGAGAAAGGAATTTACCAAATTTGATAATTTTTTGAGAGAAAAATCTGGGCTTTAAAATTCAATTTCCAATCATTTTCTCACCAACACGCTTTGAGGTATAATTAACAAATAAATAGTCTATATATAAGGTGCAAAATGTGATGGGCATGATCCCGTCATCAGGGACACATGGCCCCTTCTGTGCAGGACGCTGTGTTCTTTCCTCTGA
Source organism: Panthera tigris (assembly GCF_018350195.1). NCBI lineage: Eukaryota > Metazoa > Chordata > Mammalia > Carnivora > Felidae > Panthera > Panthera tigris. The sequence continues at coordinate 20,247,606 of NC_056671.1, forward strand.
TGTGATCTACTGGTGACCATGGCTCCCCTTCCCTGTCAACTCCCCATAGCACCGAGGGGAGAGACAGCCTTTCTGCAGGGATGGGAGGCCACGGGAAGGGACCTGGAAGACATTGCTAGTGGGTTATTCCAGGCGAATCTTCCTTGTCTGTCAACGTTCCACACACTTGGGACTACTGTCATTCATAGAGATTTTTAACACAGTGAGTCACTCCTAGGAATCTTGTCTGCAAGCACAGGACACAAGTCTGCAGGGAGCTGTGACAAATGATATTCTCTGTAGCATTTTACTTAAAACTCTAAATCCCTTGAGCAGGATGTGTTCCAGAAGAGCAGGACTTTGGTGGTGACCAAATGTTTAGGATCAACATTTCAAATGTAAAGTTTGAGAAAAATATAGTCCATATTAAAGAATGAGTGCTGTGGGAGCTAAAGAAAAATGACAATAATTTGTGTGCTTGCATCTGAAAATATATCCACTTTTCATCATGATCTTGCCAGAAACATAGACTTCGACCAAAAATGAACAGATGAAACATTGATCCCGTTTGCCAAAATAAAGTAAACAGATGCTTTTAAATTAGGAAAATCCTAGGGGGCCCCTGGGTGGCTCAGTCAGGTGGGCATCCGACTTCAGCTCAGGTCATGATCTCGTGGTTCGTGAGTTTAAGTCCCACATCGGGCTCTGTGCTGACAGCTCAGAGCCTGGAGCCTGCTTCGGATTCTGTGTCTCCCTTTCTCTCTGCTCCTCCCATCTTCTCCCTCTGTCTCTGTCTCTCTCAAAAATGAATAGACATTAAAAAATAATAAAAAAAATAAAAACATAAAAAAAGAGAAATTCTGGAATTCCACGCATCAGTCTCTGAACTGATTTGAGTCTGGGGAGAAAGAACCCCTGACCAGCCACGTGGCCAGCTCTGGGTGTGAGCAAGGTGCAAGGGGTCAGAGAAATTCCATCATGAGGAATTTATTTTCTGATTTCTAAGTCACGTGAGACTACCTAAATTCCAGATCAAACCCCGTGGGTGAGCGTGAGCCTGGCCTGGCCCGGAAATGCTCTGTGGCAGGAACATCAGAATATTCTGGAGCTGGGCTGCAGCTGGAGGGGCTGGGCTTCAGGAAGAGCAAGGGCATCACAGAGACTCAGTGGTGCCCAGCGACCCTGCTGACAGTGATTTCTTCTGAAAGGTCATCATTCAGCTGCCTGCCATCTTCACCCAAGCTCTGTAGTCACCCTGGATGTAATGGTGCTGAAGCAGGACCAAGGGATCCCTTTGTGCGTTCTTCCTCTGGGAGACTGTCCAGATCAAAGACTGTAAGACGCCTGGCTGGGAGACCCTGCAGCTTAAGCTTCTCTCTTGCTTGATGGGGACCCTGTGCCTGGCTCAGTGCACTTTCCATCACATTAGCCCACGTGTGTCGTAAATGAAGGGGCAAGTGAACTTGTGGAAAGTTATGTTTCCTTTAATGGATTTATAAACTAGTGACAACATGAAATTCTTTCCTTAAGAAATAATCTCAGAGTTTTCTCTGATTCTTCTGTAAAGCATGGCCTCAACCCTTCTTCCTCTGATCACTGCAGTGTAGGCTTTGTCTTCTTTAGGTGACTTCCCATTGGATTTCTAGTAGTTTCCTTATTTCTTCTAGACAGTGTGCCCTGGGACATAATGAGCCTGTCCTAACACTGCTTGCCAGCACATCTTTGCAAGCCCCAACCAGGGGATGACAGGGTCAGGGTGTGGACCCATCTGCCTTGATCCTGCCTGCGGGACTGCTGACCCCCTGCTCCGAGGCTGGGGTCCTGTATGGAGCTCAGCTTCAGCCTCCTTATCCGCCATGTCCTGTTGATCCCTTTTCCTCAGCAAGAAAGTGAGAAGGGTAGCCAAGTAGTCATTAACAATCTTTATTGTATGAAAGAATGCTCTGGAAACATTTAAATCCAAACCAACTACAGAACCCCAGTTCTTGAAGTTCATGTTAACTTATCTAAAGGAAATTGTGATTTTCTGTGCTTCCCTAAAGGGGAACGTTTATAACACATGGGTAGCAATGAGAATAAGGGAACTGAGCTCAGCCTCGCATGGTGTTCTTGTAACAATTCTTTGCTCTTCCAACAGGAACATTGTGAGATGAGAGTAAGCAGATATGTGCATTCCTAGAACTATGAACAAGTCACCTGGGTCAGGGGTTGATCTTTCCCGGAATCAGGAGGTGGAAGTCATCCTTCATCAGAGACGGGTCCTCATGCTGTCCCAGCTGGTGGAGCCCCCTCCCTGAAATGTTGCCACACCGCCCACTTCTTTTTTCTCATCCCCATCCCCCTCCTTATTCCCTAAATCCTCTATGTCACAGGGGTTCTGACCCTCCTTCTCCACCCCACTGGCCAACCCTCGTCCAGGACCGGGTGACGTGGGCACCATCCACAGCCCCGCCTGGTCCCCACCTTCATGTTCCCCTCCTGCTCCTTCCTCGTCTGCATAGCACTGGGACCTCATCACAACACATCAGATTCTGGAGTACCCTGTCAACCGCTCCAATGCTCCGGTTCCACCCCACCGACCCCACCCATCCCCATGCTCCCAGGACATAGCTTTCCTATACATGTTTAGCTTCTGTGTCCTCTCTCTTCCCCCAAACACTGTCAATGCCCTGAGCATGGGGACCTTTCCTATGGTGTCCGTATGTGGTCCGCGTCCCTAGACTCAGGTTTCTCCCATAGTAGGTATTCTCCAAATGGTGTGGATCTTCACAGTCAATTATTCAGAGTCGACACACCTGGACACTGTGTCCCTGGCTCTCCCCTGACTCCCTGATATGGACTCAATTGTGTCCCCCCTCAAAACCCTAAGTTGAAGCTCCAACCCTCAATGGTATGTATTTGGATATAAGTCACTGAAGGAAGTAATTAAGGTAAATGAAGTCGTAAATAAGGGTGATGGCCTAATCAAATGGTCTCTTCATAAAAAGAAGAAGAAAAAACAGAGTTGAGCACACACAGAAAATAGGCCACCGTGAGGATCCACAAGAATGCAGCCATCTGTAAGAAAGACCTCAGGAAAGCAAACCTACGAAGACCTTGGACTGGAGACCTCCAGTCTCCACACTGAGAAAATGTGCTTCTGTTGGTTAAGCCACACAGCCTGTGTTATTACATAATGGCAGCCCAAGCAGACTGACACATCTCTCCGTGGACTCTTTCCCCAGGACAACCTGCCCCAGAATCCAGAGATTTATGTTCAATTAGAGTAAAAACAGACAATGTATTGTGGCCAACCGCAAGCTTGGGGGCAGAATTTGAGAAGATGGTTCCCATTCTTTGTAGCAAGTTCCCAGTGGATGGATCCCAGACCCTAGCTTTTGACAAAACAAACAAAGGAAGCAACTATTGTGACAGAGGGGTCGGGGCTGCACAGGGATCCCCATCATTATGAGGACAGTAAGTTTTTGTCTCACCTCCCCGCAGACCTGGAACACTATGTCAGCACTGAGATGGTTCTCACAGGCCTGGAATAATAATCAGCCCCAGCCTCAGCATGAGGCCAGTGATGGTCAAGGAGCTTGGGCTGCAAGACCTTGAGCTCTAGAGTCAATCAGGGACTGCTGAGCATCAGTCGTCAATTGTTATCATAACATATGAGAAGTCTGAGGAGCATATTCATGGGAGCCGCTGGTACCAGTACACGCAATAAACACAACCAATGTTGTCAGTGTTTCCAGTTCAGGAGATGGAGAACCTCTGACTCAGGGCCCCAGACACTGAGGGCGGCTGAGTCAGCACAGACTGGGCCCAGGACTCTGCAAGGGGGAGAGACAAAGGAAGGATGATGCTGGGTCTAGACACAAGAGGAGGATAAAAGGCCCAAGAGTCCTCCCTGGACCACTTCCCTGTCCCTGAATCCAGTTACCTATGCAGTGAGCAAGAAGGGTAAGGAGGAGAGGAATGTAGGGCATGGGGCAGATCGTCACTGTTTCTGCTTTCTGTGGCCACCCAGCTGAGCAGAGCCTCCCCTAATCTCTCCCTTCCCCTCTTCATCTGGGAGAGGGAGGGCCCATCCATGCAAATCAGACCCAAGTTCTCTGTCCCCTCACTGGCCCTGGGTCAGGTCCTTCCATCTGAGGATGTCAGGGGGGTGGTAGGGGAGTGGCTGGGTGGAGCCAGGAGTGGGGAGGCCCCAGCTGTGAGCTCTGAGCACAGGGCACAGGCAGTGCCAGGTGGCAAGTCCCAGCTCTGATCATCCCTGACCCCTCAGAAACGGAACCCATGCGCACCCTGGTCTCCAGGCCCAGACACAACATTGGGTGACATTGTGTTGATCTGAGTCCTGCATTACAGCCAGGCCAGGTTTCCGCTTATGTGGCCTCCCATCATTTCAGGACAGACTTTACATTCTACTCAGACTCCTCAGGGTGAGTGTGCGCATAGCTCTTTGGCTGTTCATGGCTCAGGATGGAGGGCACACACCTCACCATGGCCCGAAGCCCTGAGAGACCAGCTGTTTCTGTAGCTCACCGGGTCCCAGTCTATTCTAACATCCAGGTCCGATTTCTAAATGCTATGATCCTGTAATGCTGCACATGATTATTATACTTTTTTCTCACTCTTAGAAGGAGCCCTGATCTATGGGAGTGTAAACATGTATATATAGCGTCAAAATTAAAGAAAAATCTCCTTTAGAGTGTTGCTGGGAGACCAGTAGGGGAAACTCTCACGCCCACCACTCCTTAATTACAGATCAAACAAAAAAGATGTACCTTGCAAGCGATGCCAGTGGTGAAGGTGTCTTTGGTTAAGTTAGCAAAGTGACTTTTGCAAAGCAACTAAAGATAGGGGGCTGGTTGCCAGCAGTCACATTTGTGAGTAGAGGGTTGGAACTATCAATACTCCCTCCTGACCTGGGTGGGGAGGGATTAGTTTGAATCTATTGCCAATGGCTGATGATTTAACCAATCATGAGTATGTAATGAAGTCTCCACTAAAACCCAGTAGGAAGGGCACCTGGGTGGCTCAGTTGGTTGAGCATCCAACTCTTGATTTTGGCTCAGGTCATGATCCCAGGGTCGTGGGATTGAGCTCTGCATCAGTCTCAGTGCTGAGCATGGAACCTGCTTAAGATTCTCCATCTCTCTCTCTCTCTCTCTCTCTCTCTCTGCCTCCCTCTCCCCCACTTGCATGTTTTTTCTTTCTAAAAAAATTTTTTTTAAAGGAGGGGCTTCATAGAGCTTCAAGATTGGTGACCAGGTGGAGATTTGGAGTCATATCAGGCTCACAGTGGACATGGAAGCTCCATGCCCTTCCCCCATACCTGGCCCTGTGTATCTCTTCCATCTGGATGCTCCTCAGTTATACCTTTTTATAATGAATCAGTAATCTTGTCAGAAAAAAAAAGACATTTCTTTGAATTGTGTGAACCACTCTAGCAAATTAATCAAATCCCTGTAGGAGGTGATTGGAAACTGCAACCCACTTCAAGTGGGCCCAAAGCTCAGGAAACACCCAATACTTGTGATTGGCACCCCAAACGGAGGGCATTCTTGCAGGACTGAGCCCTTGCCCTGTGGGATCTGTGTAATCTCCAGCACTGAGTGTCTTGTAGTGTGAATTGAGTTGACTTGTAGGGCACCCAGCTGATGTCCCAGTATGGCTTGCTGGTGTGGGGAAATCCCTTACCACACTGGAATTGGTGACCAGAATTTCAGGTGGTTGACTCCTTCCTGGGTTTTTCCATCATAGCCGGAACCATTTTAAATTTACATAAAAATTAGTTTTTCATATATCTCATGGAAAATCTCACTTTTCTAGAATTCAGAAGTAAACTATTCATGTGTGAGGTTATTTTGCCTAACTGCTGGATGGTGCTTCAAACATCACTCTTAAGTGCATTGCATGCATAGATTATTTTCTTGGATGCTAATACGTATCTTATTTTTTATTCTTATATCAGTATCACATTGGTTAAATTATTTTAGCTTTAACAAATGTCTCAGTATCCAACAATTTATGTCCTACTTCTTTGTCCATTCATTTGCAAAATGCTCTAGACTATTTCTGTCCTTAAAATTGTCCTTATAAATATTAGGGAAAAAGAAATCATTAAGCCAAACTACCAACAAGTTTATCTTTCTATTTATGCAAGTCCTTTTCTATCTTTTTGAAAGGATTTTTCATGTTTTCCTAGAGTTTATGCATTTTTTGTCAGGGATGGGCTGGAGTCTCTGTGGAATGTGTGGGTTCATAAAGTTGCCGCTGTGTGTTGGCAGGGAAGAAGGGGCTGCCACCATTCCTTGGTTCCCAGGGGCACCTTCTCTTCTGAGCCATGGGGAGACTTGCTGAGCCTGAAGTTTGCCTCCTGTGCTGACTAGTGAACGGCATGGTCAGGAAGAGATTCCAGAACAGGTCTGAAGTCCTGCGCGTGCCGTGCCTGGCACAGGCAGATTCCACAGGACATTCCTAACTATGGTCCTCACATCCCTCAGTCTCCCCATTCTAGTGTCTCTGAGAGAATTATCTTCCTGAGCAAGGATTTTCTGCTGTGTTCACGTGAGCAGGCTGAGCCTACAATTTCAACAATAGCTCAGACTAAAGCTCCTTAAAGTCAATGCTTCCTGGAGAGTTTCAGAGCCTAGGCTCCTGGTAATGTGATAGAAACAGTAGAGACCATGAAAAGGAGCTCAACATCCCTACTCATTAGGGAAATGAAGATCAAAACCACTTACATACCACTTCAGCTTTATGAAGAGATGGTCATCTGAAACCTCATGTATGCTAGTGGGAATGCAATCCTTTGCAGCCACATTGGAGAACAGTCTGGCACTTTATTCAGAAGTGTATAATAAAGTCATGATAGGGCCCAGGAATTCAGCTATTAGGTATCAAACCAAAAGAAACTAAAATATATGTCCACACAAACAGCTTGTATAGGAGTGTTTATGGCAGCAATATGCATAATAGACAGAAGGTGTCAATGACACAAATGTCCATCAGCTGATAAATAGATAATGAACATATGGTGCATCCATACAGTGAAATACTAGTCACCAATTTAAAAAAGTGAACTACAGAGCCAGATATAACTAGATGGACCTCAAAAACATATTACACCTAAGATTCAGCAACAGAAGGCAATCACACGTTTGTTTTGACAGCCTATGCAATAAAATTGGAACCTTCCAGATAGATTAGCATGGGCTCCACACAAGGATGATATGCAATTAAGTGAAACATTCCATACATTTACAGATGGTGATGTTCCCACAGCAATGTGCATGCACCTAATGTGGGTGAATGGGGCACTTAAAATGGCACATGTTCAGTGTTTCAGTGCACATGAAATGCCCACAATAAATCACTGCAGACAGAATGGAATTTGTGGCTACAAAGGGCGCAGTGCAGTGGCGACAGTGACTTCACTGCTGGTAGGTCCAAGGTTTCTCTGCAGGTGATGGAAATGTGGTAAATTCAGTCATGATAGAGGTTGTCCAACTGTGTAACTATACTAAAGACCATGGAATTGTACACTGTAAATGAATGAACTTTGTGGCATGCAAATTATCTCAATAGCTTTGTTTTGCTTTGTTTTTAGAAAAAAACAATACGAGGGAGAGCAACTGTGACCGACCTTTTAAGGTCGTTCTGTGCTCAGAGCAGACCCTCACAACTTCTAGGGTGTCCATGGTCTCCCTGTTTGTTTGTCACAGGCAATAATGGGGGTGACCACGAGGGGCAGGGGCAGGTTTTTGTCTTAGGTCCCCATGGGCCTGTAGCACTGTGTCAGCATTGATGCTTTCATCCCACACTGAGCAGTAATAATCAGCCTCGTCCTTAGGCTGCGGGCCCAATATGGTCAGAGAGGCTGTGTTCCCAGAGTGGGAGCCAGAGATCTGGAACTGTGAGAGCCTACTTGTCCTGAGCATCACAGTTTTGGGGCCACCGTGAGAAATCTGTTGGTACCAGCCCACATAATTTGTTCCAACATTGTTACTGTTTCCAGTGCAGGTGAGGGTGACCTTCTGTCCCACAGACCCTGATGTGTATGCTTCCTATGTCAGTGGAGACTGTGCCCAGGACCCTGTAACAGAGCAGTGGAGACACAGACAGGGGAGTCTCAAGGAAGAAGAAGAAAAAAACAGAAGAAGAAGAAGGAGAAGGAGAGGACAAAGTGGAAGAAGTAGTCAACCTGTAGTTAGCACTGCAGGATGGAGTGGATTGACTGTGGGGCCCAAGAAGGTTGGATCTCATGTTCCTGAGCCTGGGTCACTGGAGGAGCACTACGACCTTTGGGTTGTGTTGGTCAGTGATGTCTGGCTTCATTATGGATTGGAAACAAGTGCTGATGAGGTAGCATGATGTGGAGACAAAAAAGGAACCTTGGTCCCAGGGTACATGGTTGAGTCAATGATTTGGCTCAACTCTGGTTGAGTCCAGAGATTTGAGGAGATATCCCGGTAGTGATGTGTCAAAATCATGTCATTCTGTCCACTGCTGTTGCTCCTTCGGGGGGCAGTAGAGAGTGCATTTCTGTCCTGGGGTCTCTGTCCCTGATGGAGGCTGGATCAGCAGGGAGAGGTGTGGAGATCTGTGAGCACAGGGCAGGGTCAACACTTCAGAGAGTGGGGCTAGAGTAGGATCCCTGCTGGAGCTCAGGAAGCATTCATCTGGGTGGTAAGTAAGAACAGGGAGGACTAGGGGCATTCAGTCTGTGGTGGCCACGATCTGACACCTTGATCCTTAAGTCGCCAATGAGGGCACACCTGCCTCACACTTCTTACTCCATTCCACACCCTGAGGAATTGGGTCTGTGATGGTTAAATTACGTGTAGCTTGTGTAGGCCATGAGAGCCAGATGTTTGGTCTAACATGATTTTAGTAGTTTCTGCGAATATATATTTCACATGATATTAAGAAGTAAATGAGTAGGGGCACCTGGGTGGCTCAGTCAGTTAAGCAACTGACTCTTGATTTCAGATCAGGTCATGATCTCACGGTTCATAAGATTGAACTCTGCATTGGGGTCTGAGCTGAAAGCATGAAGCCTGATTGGGATTCTCTCTTCCCTTCTCTCACTGCCTCCCCCCACCCCACTGTGCTCTCTCTCTTCTCAAATAAAGGAATAAATTTTAAAAAATGGAATTAAGTCAGTAGACTTTTATTAAAGCCAATTACCATCCATAATGTGAATGTGCCTCATCCAATCAGTTGAAGGCCTTGATGTAGAAAAGACTGACCTTGCACAGAAAGAAGGGATTCTGGGAACACATTGCCCTCAGAACAAAACTACAACGTCTACACTTCCTCTCCTGGGTCTGTGGCCTTCCAGCCCACACTGTGGATTTTGGACTTGCCAACCACTACAACAATGGATAAGATTCCTTAAAATAAATATCTCAGAGAGATTGATATGCACACATAGACATGCACATATACATACATTATATTACACATACATACACACATGCATCTTATTGGTTCTGTTTCTCAGGAGAACCCTAACTCATGTGCAGTCCTTTATCCAAATCTCAGTCTTATTCTTTGTTTTTTTCTAGCCCTTTGCATGGTTCAGTTCTACAGAGGGATCAAGACAGCTGATCAGGCAATGCTAAGTCTGTGCTCTAGGTCCTGCAAAGACCTTGAGAAATCATGATCACAAAGTGATCACAGGTGTCAGGTGGTGGGGAAGTGACCACCATTGAAGTTTCTTGCAACTCTTCACCTTCTTTCTACCTCTGGGAAGAGAAGGTCATCATGTGAGTAATATACTTTTTGTTTCTTTTTTTTTTAATTTTTTTAAATGTTTATTTATTATTGAGAGAGAGAGACACAGAGTGTGAGCAGGGGAGGGATAGAGAGAGGGGGAGACACAGAATCTGAAGCAGGCTCCAGGCTCTGAGCTGTCAGCACAGAGCCTGACACGGTGCTTGAACTCACGATCTGTGAGATCATGACCTGAGCCGAAGTCAGTCGCCTAACCAACTGAGCCATCCAGGCCCCCCTATACTTTCTGCTTTCTAACTCTCATGTGAATGCCTACATTTCATATCAACACCTCGTGCCTGGGAGTGAGTGTGTGTTGGTCTGGAATTGATCAGGTGCATGGACATCAGAATGGTCATGGGATTGAGCTATGATTTTATGAGATGGAAACAACCTGGCCCATGTCCCCTGCCCAGATGCCAGTGTCCATAGTCCATGTCCCAACTTGAATAACAAAGAGGGTAGAGGGAAGAAGAGGTGGCAGGCACGGCCATATTTGGTGAAACTTATCATTTTCTTCTCCTATTTGAACCCCAAATCCCCAGCCATGTGATTAGTCAGTGACTAAGCCCAGTTCCAACCAGATAGCCACTGTATACCCAAGCCACTTGGACAATCCCCTCCCTGGTCACCATGATGATTTCAAGGGAGATGGTGGAGTGATCTGGTCCAGGCAACTTGAAAACCGAAGTTTCTGGTCAATGGGTCATGGAGGGCAAGTCTCTCGTCCAGAGGGTGTGTTGTATGGACCTCATTCTGGGACTGCAGGGACATTTGTCCCAATCTGGGAAGTCAGCCTGAGACACAGTATGTTTTACTTCTGTTTCTTCTCTCTACTTCCAGACACTGTCAGTTCCCTGAGCAGGTGTGCCCTCCATGTGTTTCCTTTGCTGTGTCATGACCCCTTAGACCCAAGTCTGCCATGTAGCAAGGGTTCAGTAAAGGGTGTGAATGCATACCATTGGAAGAGTGGACTATCCTAAGCCAGACACAGCTGGACTCTGAGTCTTGGTTCTGTCCTGACCCCTTGATAAGGACTGAACTGTGTGCCTTCAAAACCCTATGTGGAAATCCTAACCCACATTGTGATGTTTGCAGATAAGGCATTGAAGCATGTAATTATGGATTAACGAGGTCATATGGGTGGTGTCCTAAAACATAGGGATGATGTCTTTATAAGAAGAGGTAGAGACACCAGAGGAGAAAACACAAACAAGGCCATGTGAGCACCAGGAAGAACGCCACCATCTGCAAGCCAAAGAGAGAGACCTCAGGAGAAATCAAAGCTGGCAACACCTTGAACTTGGACATTCAGCATCCAGAACTGTGAGAAATTCAATATCTTTTGGATTAGCCACACAGTCTACGGTTATGTTATGGTAGCCCTAGCAGACAGGCACAAGCCTCAGGGACTCTGTCCCCAGGGCAATATCCCAGCGTACAGGAATTTCTGCTCAGTTTGCATGAAACAGAAAATGTGTACCTGCAAGACAGGCTGCAGAGACACAATTGAGAGGACAAGGACACATATCCTAGAGAAAGTTCCCTGAGTTGGGTTTCAGACCTCAGATTTAGGTCAAACAAAAGGGGAACCGGCTATCTTGGCAGAAGATGGGGGCTGCAAAAGAAATCCCATCACTGCAGGGACAGCATGTTTTAGTCTCACTTCCCCACAGGCCTGGAGCACTGTGTGAGCTCTCAGACTATCATCCCGTGCTGAGCAGTAATATCAGCCTCGTCCTCAGCCTGCAGCCCAGTGATGGTCAGCGTGCCTGAATTGCCAGACTTTGAGCCAGAGAATCTATCTGGGACCCCCGAGGGTTTGCTGTTATCCCAATAGATGACAGTTTTGGGGCCCATTCCTGGGACTTGTTGGTACCAGCTCACAGCATACCACCCCCGATGTTGGAGCTGCTTCCGGTGCAGGAGATGGTGATCCTCTGGCCTAGGGTCCCAGACACTGATGGTGGCTGAGTCAGCACAGACTGGGCCCAGGACCCTGCAAATGAGAGACACAGAGACCGTGATGCCGGGGTCTAGAGACAAGAGGAAAAAGCAGGACCCACATGTCCTCCAAGGGCCCCTTCCCTTGGCCTCACATCCAGTTACCTGTACAGTGAGCAAGTAGGGTGAGGAGAAGAGGGGTCCAGGCCATGGTGGAAGTCATCACTGTTCCTACCTTCTGTAACCCACGGTGTGCAGACCTCCCCTAATAGGTCTCTTCCCCCTTTTCATTCTCTAAGAGGGGGAGGATCTGTCCATGCAAATGAGATTCATAGCTGTCTAACACTTCACTGGCCCTGGGTCAGGTCTCTCTGTTGAGGAAGTAAGGGGATGGGTATGGGAGGGGCTGTGTGGGGCCAGGGGGTGTGGATGTCACCGCTGTGAGCCCTGAACATAAGGCACAGGCAGTTCCAGGTGGCAGGTCCCAGCTCTGATCACCTTTTAACCCTTGAAATGGGCCGTATGTGTCCCTTGGTGGTCCAGGCCCAGACACAGCATTGTGTGACATGTGACTGGAGCCAGTCAGATACACCTCCTGACATCCTACTGCTTTGTCCCCTATCCCCTGCTTTAGGGCCAGGTATCCCCTTATGTTGCCTCCCATTACCTCAAGGAAAGCTGTATACTCTACCCAGACTCTTCAAGGTCTGGCCATGGCTATCTTGGCTGTTCATGGGTCAGGGTCGAGGTGGCGTCTCGGCTCAGATTCCTTTTCAGTCAGGATCAAATCCAGAGCACTGTGCTACCCCCATGAAGACGTGTCTCTTTCTGTGCAGGACACATGTTTTTTCCTCTTTTTTTTTTATTTTTATTTTTTAATATATGAAATTTACTGTCAAATTGGTTTCCATACAACACCCAGTGCTCATCCCAAAAGGTGCCCTCCTCAATACCCATCACCCACCCTGCCCTCCCTCCCACCCTGCCCTCCCTCCCACCCCCCATCAACCCTCAGTTTGTTCTCAGTTTTTAACAGTCTCTTATGCTTTGGCTCTCTCCCACTCTAACCTCTTTTTTTTTTTTTCCTTCCCCTCCCCCATGGGTTTCTGTTGTTTCTCAGGATCCACATAAGAGTGAAACCATATGGTATCTGTCTTTCTCTGTATGGCTTATTTCACTTAGCATCACACTCTCCAGTTCCATCCATGTTGCTACAAAAGGCCATATTTCATTTTTTCTCATTGCCACGTAGTATTCCATTGTGTATATAAACCACAATTTCTTTATCCATTCATCAGTTGATGGACATTTAGGCTCTTTCCATAATTTGGCTATTGTTGAGAGTGCTGCTATAAACATTGGGGTACAGGTGCCCCTATGCATCAGTACTCCTGTATCCCTTGGATAAATTCCTAGCAGTGCTATTGCTGGGTCATAGGGTAGGTCTATTTTTAATTTTCTGAGGAACCTCCACACTGCTTTCCAGAGCGGCTGCACCAATTTGCATTCCCACCAACAGTGCAAGAGGGTTCCTGTTTCTCCACATCCTCTCCAGCATCTATAGTCTCCTGATTTCTTCATTTTGGCCACTCTGACTGGCGTGAGGTGGTATCTGAGTGTGGTTTTGATTTGTATTTCCCTGATAAGGAGCGACGTTGAACATCTTTTCATGTGCCTGTTGGCCATCCAGATGTCTTCTTTAGAGAAGTGTCTATTCATGTTTTCTGCCCATTTCTTCACTGGGTTATTTGTTTTTCGGGTGTGGAGTTTGATGAGCTCTTTATAGATTTTGGATACTAGCCCTTTGTCCGATGTGTCATTTGCAAATATCTTTTCCCATTCCGTTGGTTGCCTTTTAGTTTTGTTGGTTGTTTCCTTTGCTGTGCAGAAGCTTTTTATCTTCATAAGGTCCCAGTAATTCACTTTTGCTTTTAATTCCCTTGCCTTTGGGGATGTGCCGAGTAAGAGATTGCTATGGCTGAGGTCAGAGAGGTCTTTTCCTGCTTTCTCCTCTAAGGTTTTGATGGTTTCCTGTCTCACATTCAGGTCCTTTATCCATTTTGAGTTTATTTTTGTGAATGGTGTGAGAAAGTGGTCTAGTTTCAACCTTCTGCATGTTGCTGTCCAGTTCTCCCAGCACCATTTGTTAAAGAGACTGTCTTTTTTCCATTGGATGTTCTTTCCTGCTTTGTCAAAGATGAGTTGGCCATACGTTTGTGGGTCTAGTTCTGGGGTTTCTATTCTATTCCATTGGTCTATGTGTCTGTTTTTATGCCAATACCATGCTGTCTTGATGATGACAGCTTTGTAGTAGAGGCTAAAGTCTGGGATTGTGATGCCTCCTGCTTTGGTCTTCTTCTTCAAAATTACTTTGGCTATTCGGGGCCTTTTGTGGTTCCATATGAATTTTAGGATTGCTTGTTCTAGTTTCGAGAAGAATGCTGGTGCAATTTTGATTGGGATTGCATTGAATGTGTAGATAGCTTTGGGTAGTATTGACATTTTGACAATATTTATTCTTCCAATCCATGAGCAGGGAATGTCTTTCCATTTCTTTATATCTTCTTCAATTACCTGCATAAGCTTTCTATAGTTTTCAGCATACAGATCTTTTACATCTTTGGTTAGATTTATTCCTAGGTATTTTATGCTTCTTGGTGCAATTGTGAATGGGATCAGTTTCTTCATTTGTCTTTCTGTTGCTTCATTGTTAGTGTATAAGAATGCAACTGATTTCTGCACATTGATTTTGTATCCTGCAACTTTGCTGAATTCATGTATCAGTTCTAGCAGACTTTTGGTGGAGTCTATCGGATTTTCCATGTATAATATCATGTCATCTGCAAAAAGCGAAAGCTTGACTTCATCTTTGCCAATTTTGATGCCTTTGATTTCCTTTTGTTGTCTGATTGCTGATGCTAGAACTTCCAGCACTATATTAAACAACAGCGGTGAGAGTGGGCATCCCTGTCGTGTTCCTGATCTCAGGGAAAAAGCTCTCAGTTTTTCCCCGTTGAGGATGATGTTAGCTGTGGGCTTTTCATAAATGGCCTTTATGATCTTTAAGTATGTTCCTTCTATCCCGACTTTCTCAAGGGTTTTTATTAAGAAAGGGTGCTGGATTTTGTCAAAGGCCTTTTCTGCATCGATTGACAGGATCATATGGTTCTTCTCTTTTTTTTTGTTAATGTGATGTATCACGTTGATCGATTTGCGAATGTTGAACCAGCCCTGCATCCCAGGAATGAATCCCACTTGATCATGGTGAATAATTCTTTTTATATGCTGTTGAATTCGATTTGCTAGTATCTTATTAAGAATTTTTGCATCCATATTCATCAGGGATATTGGCCTGTAGTTCTCTTTTTTTACTGGGTCTCTGTCTGGTTTAGGAATCAAAGTAATACTGGCTTCATAGAATGAGTCTGGAAGTTTTCCTTCCCTTTCTATTTCTTGGAATAGCTTGAGAAGGATAGGTATTATCTCTGCTTTAAATGTCTGGTAGAACTCCCCTGGGAAGCCATCTGGTCCTGGACTCTTATTTGTTGGGAGATTTTTGATAACCGATTCAATTTCTTCGCTGGTTATGGGTCTGTTCAAGCTTTCTATTTCCTCCTGATTGAGTTTTGGAAGAGTGTGGGTGTTTAGAAATTTGTCCATTTCTTCCAGGTTGTCCAATTTGTTGGCATATAATTTTTCATAGTATTCCCTGATAATTGTTTGTATCTCTGAGGGATTGGTTGTAATCATTCCATTTTCATTCATGATTTTATCTATTTGGGTCATCTCCCTTTTCTTTTTGAGAAGCCTGGCTAGAGGTTTGTCAATTTTGTTTATTTTTTCAAAAAACCAACTCTTGGTTTCGTTGATCTGCTCTACCGTTTTTTTAGATTCTATATTGTTTATTTCTGCTCTGATCTTTATTATTTCTCTTCTTCTGCTGGGTTTAGGCTGCCTTTGCTGTTCTGCTTCTATTTCCTTTAGGTGTGCTGTTAGATTTTGTATTTGGGATTTTTCTTGTTTCTTGAGATAGGCCTGGATTGCAATGTATTTTCCTCTCAGGACTGCCTTCGCTGCATCCCAAAGTGTTTGGATTGTTGTATTTTCATTTTCGTTTGTTTCCATATATTTTTTAATTTCTTCTCTAATTGCCTGGTTGACCCACTCATTCGTTAGTAGGGTGTTCTTTAACCTCCATGCTTTTGGAGGTTTTCCAGACTTTTTCCTGTGGTTGATTTCAAGCTTCATAGCATTGTGGTCTGAAAGTATGCATGGTATAATTTCAATTCTTGTAAACTTATGAAGGGCTGTTTTGTGACCCAGTATATGATCTATCTTGGAGAATGTTCCATGTGCACTCGAGAAGAAAGTATATTCTGTTGCTTTGGGATGCAGAGTTCTAAATATATCTGTCAAGTCCATCTGATCCAATGTATCATTCAGGGCCCTTGTTTCTTTATTGACTGTGTGTCTAGATGATCTATCCATTTCTGTAAGTGGGGTGTTAAAGTCCCCTGCAATGACCACATTCTTATCAATAAGGTTGCTTATGTTTATGAATAATTGTTTTATATATCTGGGGGCTCGGGTATTTGGCGCATAGACATTTATAATAGTTAGCTCTTCCTGATGGATAGACCCTGTGATTATTATATAATGCCCTTCTTCATCTCTTGTTACAGCCTTTAATTTAAAGTCTAGTTTGTCTGATATAAGTATGGCTACTCCAGCTTTCTTTTGGCTTCCAGTAGCATGATAAATAGTTCTCCATCCCCTCACTCTCAATCTAAAGGTGTCCTCAGATCTAAAATGAGTCTCTTGTAGACAGCAAATAGATGGGTCTTGTTTTTTTATCCATTCTGATACCCTATGTCTTTTAGTTGGCGCATTTAATCCATTTACATTCAGTGTTATTATAGAAAGATATGGGTTTAGAGTCGTTGTGATGTCTGTATGTTTTATGCTTGTAGTGATGTCTCTGGTACTTTGTCTCACAGGATCCCCCTTAGGATTTCTTGTAGGGCTGGTTTCGTGGTGACAAATTCCTTCAGTTTTTGTTTGTTTGGGAAGACCTTTATCTCTCCTTCTATTCTAAATGACAGACTTGCTGGATAAAGGATTCTCGGCTGCATATTTTTTCTGTTTAGCACACTGTAGATATCGTGCCAAGCCTTTCTGGCCTGCCAAGTTTCAAAGGAGAGATCAGTCACGAGTCTTATAGGTCTCCCTTTATATGTGAGGGCACGTTTATCCCTTGCTGCTTTCAGAATTTTCTCTTTATCCTTGTATTTTGCCAGTTTCACTATGATATGTCGTGCAGATCGATTCAAGTTACGTCTCAAGGGAGTTCTCTGTGCCTCTTGGATTTCAATGCCTTTTTCCTTCCCCAGTTCAGGGAAGTTCTCAGCTATAATTTCTTCAAGTACCCCTTCGGCACCTTTCCCTCTCTCTTCCTCCTCTGGGATACCAATTATGCGTATATTATTTCTTTTTAGTGTATCACTTAGTTCTCTAATTTTCCCCTCATACTCCTGGATTTTTTTATCTCTCTTTCTTTCAGCTTCCTCTTTCTCCATAACTTTATCTTCTAGTTCACCTATTCTCTCCTCTGCCTCTTCAAGCCGAGCCGTCGTGGTTTCCATTTTGTTTTGCATTTCGTTTAAAGCGTTTTTCAGCTCCTCGTGACTGTTCCTTAGTCCCTTGATCTTTGTGGCAAGAGATTCTCTGCTGTCCTGTATACTGTTTTCAAGCCCAGCGATTAATTTTATGACTATTATTCTAAATTCACTTTCTGTTATATTATTTAAATCCTTTTTGATCAGTTCATTAGCTGTTGTTATTTCCTGGAGATTCTTCTGAGGGGAATTCTTCCGTTTGGTCATTTTGGAGAGTCCCTGGAGTGGTGAGGACCTGCAGGGCACTTCCCCTGTGCTGTGGTGTATAACTGGAGTTAGTGGGCGGGGCCGCAGTCCAACCCGATGTCTGCCCCCAGCCCACTGCTGGGGCCACAGTCAGACTGGTGTGTGCCTTCTCTTCCCCTCTCCTAGGGGCGGGATTCACTGTGGGGTGGCGTGTCCCGTCTGGGCTACTTGCACACTGCCAGGCTTGTGTTGCTGGGGATCTGGCGTATTAGCTGGGGTGGGTAGGCAAGGTGCACGGGGGCTGGAGGGGCAGGCTTAGCTCGCTTCTCCTTAGGTGATCCACTTCAGGAGGGGCCCCTCTTCCGTGGGCCTCTTGTCTGCGCTTGGCTCCGGAGACTCCGTTCTGCTAATCCTCTGGCGGTTTTCTGGGTTCTTTAGGCAGGTGTAGGTGGAATCTAAGTGATCGGCAGGACGCGCGGTGAGCCCTGCGTCCTCCTACGCCGCCATCTTCCGGAACCTCCTCCCATGTTTTTTCCTCTTATGTGATTCCTTGCTTGTTACAAATTTAGCAGTGTATCTCCAACACACAAAAAAAATATTTTTTTCAAAGTCCATTTTCCTGGTGAACTGTAAGTATTTTTGTTTTTTATCTGATCTTTATTCAAGATTCACCATTTTATTGGTCTTCTCACTAATAGATGAGTTGAGTAACATATTTTACACTTGTTCATTTTGTATTTGTATGAGAATCAGATATTTGGCTTTTTGAGTCTGGCTAATTCTGATCCCACTCCCAGGACACAGAAAAGGTTAAATGTGTCAGTGCCTTCTGTGACCTCCTTGTGAGGTGGAGTCTCTCAGCAATGATCTTGAGGTGGCCTGGGGTGGCACTTACTAGGGACTGGAGCAGATGAGGAACCATCATGGGATGTGTACAGAGCATCTTGTGCTGGGCCTCTGGGACTGATCCTCTCCTGAGGAAGAGACAGATGGAGGAGAAAACCACAGGTGGTCATGGGATGTCTTATATTTTATAAGACATTAGAAAACTCTGGGAGTCAGAATTACAACCGTATGAGACAGAAACCCCATGGTCTGTGTCCCCTGCTCAGCTCTTAATGTACACAACACAAGACTCAAACATGAACCAGCTATGAGGGTGGAGGGCAGAGCTGGTAATAAAGAGCTGAGTGATATACAAGGTGGGGATGCTTGCACAAACCGTCTGACCTTTTCCTCTCCTATCCAGACCCACATCTTCCAGTCATGCTGTCAGAACGTGATTGATCCTGGCTCCAAATGCTGGGATGAACCTCATGTTTCTGGGAGAAATCAGATGAATTTCTTTCTGGTACCATGTTGATGGCAGGGAAGATGGTGTAAGAGATCTGGTCCAGTCCTGAAGGCTGGGATTCCTGATCAATGGGTCCAGGATGACGAGAATCTCTTATTCTGGATGGCTTGTTGTGTGGATGCAATACATGGGAATGCAGAGGCATTTTGTTCCTATTTGGGAAATCAGCTTGGGGACATGGGGGTCATGGAGAAGGGTCATCTCAGATAACTATCAGAGAAAGAAGAGTGAGTCCTGAAGGATTTCCCTCTTGTTATCTGGAGAGGAAATATGCCTGTGTTTTATTTTCTTAAGTTTTATTTATTTATTTATTTTGAGAGAGAGAGAGAGAGAAAGAGAAAATGAGTAGGGGAGGGGCAGAGAGAGAGCGAAAGAGAATCCCAAGCAGGCTCCACACTGCCAATGCAAAGCTGCCTGACGTGGGGCTTGAACTCACAAACCGTGAGATCATGGCCTGAGCTGAAATCAAGAGTCAGATGCTTAAGCGACCCAACCACCCAGACACCCCGAAATATCCCCATGTTACCACTGAACAAGACAGGGAGGTTGTTGACGCTTCCATCATGGGGGTGAACTTGGGACCTCATCTCCATACCTCTGATCAAGAATGTTCTCCCTAGGAGCTCACTCACATGCCATCCAGCTCCTAAGGGTTAGCTCGAAGCCACACCCCCTTCTTCGGTGCCTCCTTCCTCCCCAAACTTGCTGAATCTGCCCATTATCCTCTAACAGCTACCGGTGTTCCCACTGGCTTCCTTCCTCCCTCCTCCTCATTCATGTTCACTGAAACATCTGGACTTTTCTTCATAAGCTTGAATTAGATCCTGTGTCTTTTTGTTAAATGCTCCAGTGGCTCCTGTATCCACCTACAATACTCAACTCCCCTCACTCCATGGTAACATTTTACATGTGTTTATGCTTTTCCTGGTTTGTTTTCCCTGTCCCAGATAGCGTCAGCTCCCTGAGGACAGGGGCAATCCCTGTCTTGCCTACACTGTATCCTGAGCCTCTAGACCAAGTGTGGTACCAAGTATGTTTTAGTAAATAGTGTGGGACGAAGGAACTCTTGGTGAGTCAACTGTCCTAAGTCAAATGCAGTTGGACTCCTGTGTCTCTGGTTCCAACCTGACACTTCATGGACCTGGCCCCCAGGGAAGGCTGACCATTGCATCAAGGGATTTCTGCTCAATGTGAGACGGTATCACAATATGTGTTGCCAAGGACTGGATTTGGGGACATAGTTTGAGAGGATGAGGACAGATTGTAAATTATGTACAGTTAGATGCAATAAGTGTCCAGAGAGTGAAGGGCCCACAAGAGGAGGAGGGAGGCTGCATCTTGATTCTTCACTGATCTGGAACAGTGTTTGTCCAGATGGCCCCATGTCTGGACCCAGTGGTCAGACTTGTCTTAGGACAGGACCTAAGAAATCATGCCTTGGCAGACCTGAAGCCAGAGGTTTCATCTCAGATAACAATGAGACAAGATCTCCTCAGTCCATATTTCTATGGCTTCCACATATGTGTTTTGTGCCAGGCCACAATTTCATCTCATGTTGCTGCTTTTTCTGCTACAGATGATTTTGTCCTTGAGATCTGACCCCAACCTCATGGATGGATGAGTCTGTAGATCCTGGAAACAGGAACCTAAATTACAGAAAATATAGGGGGGAGGGATATTTGGAGTTCCTTATTACTTGGTCCAAAGCCTAACTCACTTTGGGGATTCAGAGCACAAAGCTCGGGATGCCAGCAAGGTTAGCGAATGGGGAGGGAATGGCAGAAAAGAGAAAATAAATCTGAATACAAATTGAGAGCGAAACCCTGGGCGTTCCTCTGCTACATCGGTGCAGGAGACTTGATACACATTTGCTAAGATACACACTCATTTTAAATTTCCTCACAGATCAGATCATTCCTTACAAGATCATGTAGATCTTGCCTTACATTGACAAGTTAGTAGAAAGAATCCATGAAAACTGTCATTGTAGACAGATGAAATTGGGAGTGGGTGCTCAAGGAGCTAGAATCTCATTTCCTCCTAGGCCTGGGACATGGGGCCTTTCATTGTGCTGGTCAGTGGGGTTCAAATTCATCCTTAAGTTGCAGTCAAGAACTTCAGCACACAAGACTTCTCCAGTAGGCATGACTTCCCACTACATATGCCTCCACAAGACCAGGCAAACAACATCCCATGTGGGGTAGGGATACACCCACATGCCTTCCAAGAGAGGCCAAGGCAGCCATTGGAGGTGACCTATTTTTGATCAGTTTCCTCAGACTGTCTTCCCAGGAATTATGGATGCAAGTTCCACTTGTAACCCTTGAAAATACAGAGTTTCTGAGATCACATGCTGCCCTCTTCATGTACCTGTCTTCTGGCCCCAATTCTCCAACAAGTTACAAGTCACAGAGTCCTTCGCCAGGTTGTAGTGATGAACAGAAACCATCGCCCCAGATGCACACTGTGGGGGGCACTATATAGACTCATCGCCAGGGGTCCCCAGCAACAGGCCTGTTGCACTCACACTCTGTGCTTCGGCCTTTGGACAGAGGGTCCTCTACCCGGTCCGTGTCCTTGGTTGACACTGCATGTCTGTGCTCTCACCCTGACTTGTTTCTTCTGACTTCAGACCAACTTCCTGGGCCTTATCCTCCTCAGAGACAAGCTGGCCTGAGGACACAGGGCAGGATTCTCCCAGGGCTATATTCCAGTCACATGTTTTCTTAGTGTTTCTACTTTCTTTTCTTTTTTCTTTTCTAAAATTCCCCACCATTTCAAGGACATTTTACCAAAGCTATTACAATGATTGTATTGGTCAATTCTGGGAGGATTGACATCTTTACCAAGTTGAATATTTAAGATTAAATTTTTTTAAGTTTATTTTTATTTTATTTTTGAGACAGAGAGAGACAGAGCATGAATGGGGGAGGGGCAGAGAGAGAGGGAGACACAGAATCGGAAGCAGGCTCCAGGCTCTGAGCCATCAGCCCAGAGCCCGACGTGGGGCTCGATCTCACGGACCGCGAGATCATGACCTGAGCTGAAGTCAGACGCTTAACTGACTGAGCCACCCAGGCGCCCCCAAGTTGAATATTTAGACCCATAAGCCACATAGATCTGTACATGTATTTAAACCTTTAATCTCCCTTTGAATAGTTTATAATTTTTAGTGCATAAAATTCTCAAATTCTTTCAGATCTTTCCTTATATGTTTCATATTTTTGATGCTATTGTAGATGATATTATTTCTAATTTTCATCTTTGGAGGTTGATGCTAGAATAGATAATACAATTCCCACGTGTGTGTGGGGATTGCATCCCCACCCCAAATGGAAACACTCGGACCAGAAGCATATCTGAGTCACTCTACACTCTCCAGAGAGCATGGCCGGAATCAGCCTTTTCATTCTTATCCAATTTCTTCATTAAGAGCTATTAATCTCTGAGCATGGGATTATTTCCAGTGCAACATTAACAGGGTGAGACTATATTATCAATGGATTAATCCAAATTTTGATCTGAAGAAAAGTATGTGATATTATCAGATCAAGTGGACTGAGGAAACTTAGGTGCTGACAGAAGAAATGACAATGCCATTGACCCCCTAAGCCAGGCAGGGTAGAGCCCCTGTTGTGAAGGGCACACCAGGTCAGGAGGGTGCAGGCCAGGTTTTTGTTTCACTTCCCCATAGATCTGGAGCACAGTGGAAGTCTTTAGAAGGAGGGTAGCTGGGTCATCCCCTGCTGGCACAGGGAACCTGTAAACACAGACCCTCATGGGAAACGGGGCAGCGGAAAAGGTGAAGCTGCTTGGTGGTCTGTGACAGTGAGGGTGACACCCACTCAAGAGCTGCCATGGAGGGGCGCCTGGGTGGCGCAGTCGGTTAAGCGTCTGACTTCAGCCAGGTCACGATCTCGCGGTCCGTGAGTTCGAGCCCCGCGTCAGGCTCTGGGCTGATGGCTCGGAGCCTGGAGCCTGTTTCCGATTCTGTGTCTCCCTCTCTCTCTGCCCCTCCCCCATTCATGCTCTGTCTCTCTCTGTCCCAAAAATAAATAAAAAACGTTGAAAAAAAAATTAAAAAAAAAAAAAAAAAAGAGCTGCCATGGATCTGGAGATGTCCCTACCTGTGCAGTGAGCCAGGAGCACCAGGAGCACAAGGAGAAGGGTTCAGGCCATGATGGATGCTCTTCCTGCAGCCCCAGATCAGGGCGGGCATGTAGCGGTTTCTTTTGTCTTCTCCATGGACTCATGGGGACTGGCTGTTCACACAGATTTCCATCCTGCCTACTAGCTGAAGTGTCAGCTTAGTCCCTTAGAAAGAGGGGGCTGATTTCCACAGAGACTCAGAGTTTGTCTCCTGGGAGGGACCAGGGAAGAAGCAGCTGCCGGAAATTTCCACAGACCTGTGAGCAGGAGACCCCTCCCAGCCAGAGGGGACACAGCTGCTGAGTCCTCACTAGCACACATAGGCAAAAGTGTGGGCGCCCTAAGGGGGGTTGTAGGGTACACAGCAGGGGGCCCCCAGTGTGCTCTTCCTGGGGAGGCCGACAGTGCCCCCTGCTGCCCACAGGTCAAGCTTCAGTCTGTCCCTGGAAAGGATGTCAGGGACACTGACCTGACAGCCTGGCCACTGTCAGACCACAAGCATCCACGTGCCATATGCCCTAGTGCCCAAGGTAACTCATATGAACAAACAGCCTTCCCACCAAGAATTTCTGTGTTTGTCAGAGAAAGAAATGTGGTGAATCACCACCAAGCACCGTGAATGGGGCCGCAGTGGGTTGAGAATGCAGCGGTTTCTGGAAGAACACACCTGAGCTGCTGTCTCAGGTGGGCCACGTGAGGGAGGAGACTGGTTCTCTGGGTGGAGAGTTGGGACCAGGGTTCCTACAGCAGGACAAATAAAACACACTACCTTCCCAGAAGAAAGATGGAATTGGAGGTGGGTGGGGCATCAGATATGATGTGTTGAGGGGACGGAAACTACGTCATTTGACAGCAGCTTTGAGCAAATGGAATGTAAGTGCGAAAGGGGTGAGGACGTTTGACGCCTAAGTGTAAAAGTACTTCTATGTCAGAGTGAGGTGCTTGGCTTTTATTTTATTTGTATTTCTTAGAGATTGAAAACGGGAGAAATTTTGTTGAAATGCAACATATTGTTTTTATTATTAATTCTGTTTAACTTTTCAGCTTTTCCAAGTATAATAAAAAATCAAACATTGTATGCACTTAAGGCACAGAATGGAGATTGGATATCCATTAAAATTGTGAGGTGAAACAACCAAGCTAATCAATACATTTATCACTTCGTATACATGCCAGTTTTCTATTTTTATTCCTCCCTCCCTCCCTCCCTCCTTCCTTCATTCCTTTCTTCGCTCTCTCTTTTCTTCTTTCTTTCTTTCTTTCTTTCTTTCTTTCTTTCTCCTCTCTCTTTTCTTCTTTCTCTTTCTTTCTTTCTTTCTTTCTTTTTTTCTTTCTTCTTTCTTTCTTTCTTTCTTTCTTTCTTTCTTTCTTTCTTTCTTTTATGAGAACCCTTAAGATCTATCCTGTCTGCAAATTTCAAATCTACAGTACAGTATTATTAACTAAGAAACTTATACTTTAGACAGACATTGTGGTGTCAGTTTCAACAATGTGCCTGACGACAACAGAGCAGGCAAGGCCGTGTCCGGAGGGCCTGAGGGCTGAGTATACGGGGAATCTGGAGGAGGAAGATGAGCAAGTAGGGCCCACAAGGAAGAGCATGGAGAGGTGACCGTGGCCCTGGACTGAGGGTGAGGGAAAGGATGAGCTGAGGGCTCCAGCTGTGTGCACTGTCGGGAAGGACATGAGAGGGAAAAATAAGGTTGAGGACAGTTAAAGGGGTTTGTGTCACATGTGTAAAGGTGGGCATGTGGGAACTACGTGGGAACAAGAACGTGAGATATGCCAAGTCCGTCCTCCCAGTGCAGTGGCCGGAGCATCGCTTCCTGCTGTGCACTAGCTCCGGGTCAGTGGTAAGGAAAGGAGAAGATAAGAGAGGGGGGAAGATGAAAAAAAGGAATAAGAAGGAAACGCAGGGAGCACCCCTGCTCACAGAACCAAGATAAAGCGTACACATCCATTAGAAGTAAATCAGGAAATCCCTCAGTTTTTTTTTTTTACTCCTGTCTTTATGTAATTACTTAAGCAATTACCGTTCAGATTTGTACTCCTTTTAATTCTTCTGTTCTCTTTTTAATGTGTACTATTTTTTTTCTGTATTCATTCAGTTACTAAGACCATTGTGTTAATATCTGCAACTGTAATTGTGGACTAGTTATTCCTCTCTTTGCTTCTATAATTTATTCTTCAGATAGTTTTGCAAAGGTATGTTATTATATTTGAGCTTCTTTTTTTTCTTGAATAGATTATTTTATCACTATTAAATGTGTCACTGGTTTTCTAGAAAATTTCCTCCCTTAGTCTTTGGCGTGACACTTATATAACCACATCTTTTTGTACTTTCATGGTTACAGGGTATACTTTTTTTAAAATTTTAACCATCATGCTCTGTTAGGTCAATCCATGTCTGTAACTGGAACAATTTGTCCATTTAAATGCAATATAATTTAACATCATTATGTAGTATATTAAGTTTAATATCATTTTTGTTATTTTGTTCTCTTCTTAAATCTAAATTTAGATTTAAACAATTTAAGTTCCTTTATTACTCTTTTCTTAGAAGTCTCTGTTTGTCAAAAGACTACCTGCTCTCCGCAGAGAGGTATCCACTGTATTTACTTTCCAATCTGGGTTTTGACCGGGCCTTTGTACTCAGTCTGGAATTTACTTTTCTTTTCTGGTGTACTTATGACTCATTTTCCTCTCTATTAGTCCAGTTTTGTAAGTGTTCTCAGGATGAACATTGATATAAAACATTATACAGTAAAAGGGACCTCTGTCTTCTTAGAAATTCGTTCTCAGCTCATCCATTAAGGGGCATTCAGGGAAGGGAATCCCACTCACATTCATCCCTATTATATTTATTTGGTAATGTTCCATGGGTTAACGGTGAAAAGACAACAAAATGTCTGGATTTTTTCCGGTAATATCAGGGTTCTCTGGACAATGTAGGATGGGTTCATAGGCCTTTTTCTCTAAAATAGTGAGATTCCTTTCAGCATCATTCCAGACCGAGTCAGAGGAAAAACAGAGAAAGACTATGACACATGCTCTTACACTTTACTGGTCTCACCCTGGTAATTACATCTGCAACAGTCTCATTTCCAAAAAGGTCTCATCCTGAAATATGGGAGTTTTTAGAACTTTTAATCACATGAATTGTTGGAGACACAGTTCAATGCGTAACAATTAATATCCACAGTTTATTCAGATTTTCTTAGTTTTTCCCTAAAGTCCTTTTTCTGTAGTAAGATCCAGTTTAAGATTCTTTGCGACATGGAGTTGTGAATTGTCCTTAAGCTTCTCTTACTGTGACACTTCTTCAGACTGTCCCTCTTTTGGTGCCTTTGTGCATACTTACTGAGTGGGGATTATGCCTGACATCATTCAAGCCAAGGGATTACACCTGTTCCATGAAATCTCTGGATGGGAATGTGTCTCATCTGATTCCATTTATTTATACCATCAGTTAACAATATGGACGGCAGATACATGTGTAGACAGTGAGTTACAACCCAATCCTTTTATGTTCCTGTGGTTGAAATCTTTCTAGTTTTGCCTCAGGGGGGCCCTTTAGGTTGGCTTGAGAGCTCCTAGACAAACCCTGTCCTTGTGTGTGTGCTCACATGGGTATGTGTGGTGGTTGTGCGCTGATTTGCTTGCGTTTGTTTGGGAGACAATGCCAGACAATGACAGAGTGTCATTGAAGGGCCATTAGTATCATATAGAATAATCCGTGGCTCAGAGTGTTTTCCTCTGTTCACGTGATTAATTCTTTTTCGGTGTTTAGCACCCCCACGACCTACAGATGTTTGCAGAGTTTTGCTTCTTCCAATGTTGGATATAATTATCAAATAATTTATAAAAGTGGCACCTCCTGGGTGACCTCTTAGTTGGTTCCTGGTTTGGGTATTTACATTTAAACCTAGAATAAGTATCCATGTGCCAAGTTTAAGTTGCTTCCAGGCCTTAGTGATTAGGAATAAGTTGTTATAAACATTGAAGTGTAGGGTTTTTCCTATGGACAAAAGTTTTGAAACTTATCTTCATAATTTTATAATTTTAAATTGGCATTTTTTCACAAATAAGAGATAACAAGACAACACTAGACACCACCAATGAGATAATAGTACCAGATGCAAATAAGGCTGACTTATTTTTCAGGCACCACATGGGTAGAGTTCAGAGGAAAAATGAAAATGCTTCATTTCTTTACATCAGAAGGAAAAATTGATATGATCTGGCCTAGAATAAAATACCTCAGCTGATAAAACAAGAGATTTCACTTTCATCAAGACTCTGTGTCAGAAGGGTTTTCTGAGAGTGACTTTGAGGACAGAAAGGACAGGAGGAACCTCACTCACGGGAGGTGCCCTTGCATGGACCTGCGCCCAAGTCATCAGCCACAGAATGAGCAGAATCACAGGCTAAGCTGAGGAGGCAACCGCTGATGTGTTTCCCTTCTTTACAGATGAGTAACTAGGTTTTTGTCTCACTTCCCCACAGGCCTGGACCACTGTGTAAGCACTGCCACTGCTGTACCACGATGAGCAGTAATAATCAGCCTCGTCCTCGGCTTGGAGCCCATTGATGGTCAGCGTGCCTGTGCTGCCAGACTTGGAGCCGGAGAATCGATCAGGGACCCCTGAGGGTCGGTTGCTATTACTATAGATGATGGTTTTGGGGGCCATTCCTGGGATTTGTTGGTACCAGCCCACGTAACTACCAACTCCAGTGCAGGAGATAGTGACCCTCTGGCCCAGGGCCCCAGACACTGAGGATGGTTGATTCGGCCCTGACTGAGCCCAAATCCCTGGAAAGAGAAACAACAGAGAGGATATTCCTGGGGTCTAGAGACAAGAGGAGGAATCAGGCGCACACTTGTGCTTCCACAACCCTTTCCCGTGTCCCCACATCAAGTCACCTGCGCAGTGAGCGAGGAGGGTGAGGAGGAGAGTGGACCGGGCCATGGCGGAGGTCAGCACCGATCCTGCCTTCTGTTGCCTCACAGCTGAGCAGAGCCTCCCTTCACCTCTCCCTTCACCTCTTGATCTGTTGAGAGGGGGAGGGCCCAACCATGCAAATGCGACCCCCCTGTTTTTTGACTCCTCACTGACTTCTATAGGTGCCTCGGCCTAAGGAAGTCAGGGGGATGAGCAAGGGAGGGGCAACTTTAGGGCAGGGGGTGGGGAGGTCACAGATGTGAGCCCTGAGCCGAGGGCACAGATAGTAGCAGATGGCAGGACTCAGCTCTGGTCTACCATGACCCCTCAGAAACAGGCCTTGAGTGCCCCTTAGCGTCCAGACACAGACATGCCATTGTATGACGTTAACAGAGCCCATCAGAGACCACTTCTGCCTCCCCACTGCTTAGCCTCTGTCCTGCCTCAGGGCTAGGCCAGGTGTCCCCACATCTGGCCCCCATCACCTCAGGGCAGACTCTGTTCTACTCAAACTCTTGGGGGTGAGCCTGTCCATGCCTCCCTTGACTGTTCATGGGTCAGGCCAGAGGAGGTGTCTCTATACACATTCCTGTAACAGTAAAGGTGTACCAATAGGGGAAGGAGTTGTCTGGATATGACAGCGGAGGCAGGGCTCCAGGCATGGGTGCCTGGAAGCAGCAGAGAGCAGAGGGCAGCTCCCATGGGGAAATTTGGCAGATGGACCTGACCCTGATGAGATCGTTCTTTACATGTGCTTCTTACTCAGATGGAGTGTGTTGATTCACACTCTATCTTGGGATCTATGTGAATGTGCTCATTGTCAGACGTCTGAGTGATTCCAGTTTTCTCTCCCAAAGTGCATCAGGAAATATCAGTGAGATCCTAAGGATCCCATCTGGGGAATCTGCTCTAGGATTCATGTATACTCTTTCTGAATTCCTTCCCAAATCATGGTAGCTCTGTTCCGGAGACCTTGCAAAGGACCGTTTTCAGCCTATGCGTTCCTTGGGTGTAAGAGGAACTTGAATGACTTTCTGGTCTTTTTATTCTATGGCATCAATCTATGTGTCTCTCGAGAACAATACCACGTTGGTTTTCATGACTACAGCTTTGTTAATATAATTTCAAATGGGAAGTATGGTGTCTCGAGGTTTGTTCCTTCTCAAGATTGTTTTGGCAATTTGGGGTCTTTTCTGGTTGTATACAAAATTCGGGTTTTTTTAGTTTCTGTGAAAAATGTCATTGGAATTTTTATGGGGATTGCATTGAATTTATAGAGTGCTTTGAGTAGTGTGGACATTTTAGCATTGTATTTATTGTGGAGATGCCTGGATTTAGGAACTACCTGAGGGTTGTGTATGAGGTCTAAGTGTTTGTCTAAGATGACCTCCATCTCTGTGGTTAAAAATGTGGATGGATTATGATGATTCAAACGAAAGAAAAGATACTAGTTTTGGCAATAAGGTAAAGAATGTGGATATGTGCATTTTTTATTTTTATTTTTTTCACTGATGTACTCTTTTTAAATCAAAACCTTTCCTGGGCACCAGCTAAGTACCGGTAAGGTGCAGACACTTAGTGTGGGAGGACAAACAAAACTGTCAAGGTCGTGGAGCCTGTTGGGTTTTCATCTGATTCACTATGACAGACAAGGAGGAGATGTTTCTTGTGAGGTATTCAATGGGAAGCATTAAATATTTATAGGACTAGAACACACGGTTGTATGTTAACCGAGAGTTGATGACTAGAAGTGTGTGTGTATAACTGTATCTTATGTATTATCTTTATGAAGTTTGTGTTTTATATATATATATATATGTGTGTGTGTGTGTATATATATATGTGTATATGTATATATATGTATATATATATATACACATATATATGTGTATATGTATATATATGTATATATACACATATATATGTATATGTATATATATATACATATATATGTGTATATATATATATATACACATACATATATATATGTGTGTGTATATATATATATATATATATATGATATAAATCCCAGGAGATATATCTTAGATGTATTGTCATGAACAGTATAGAGAGGGATTAGATAAACCACTGGGGAAAATAATTGTGTGAATATTTACAGGAGGAGTAGAAACTTGTGTGACACAGAGAAGGACTGGAGAGGGATCTGGTGTGAGTAATTATAATACATTGCACACTGAGAAAGGAGGGCTTAGAGCACCAGGAACTTCTGGGTCATGGGACTGAGCTCCGTTGGGTAGTAAGGTCTGTCTGGATAATACCTGTTCGGGTATTTTCCTGCTGGCCTGCCTCACAGCTCAGTTTCTCAGTGCCAGTGTGAACAGGCCACCGCTGACCCCGGTCCTGGTCACCCAGCTGCTCTGATAACACACAGCATCCCTAGAGGACACTCTGACCTTTGCAGACGGATATTTGAGCTTTCAGTGCCCAAGGAAAGAGCATGATTGCATCCTCTCCTGGGTGCTTGGGATGGAGACATTAATTTTCTTCGGGTCACTAACAGTGTCCAGGCTGCTCACCATGGGGCTTAGTTTACAGTGTTTATGTTCCTGGACATATTAGTGTTCCCTGACATTAGGTTTGCTTGCTGCAGGGCCCTGGCATCACTACCAGTCTCCGATCTAAATTTGTTTTAAAGTTTATTTTTTTTAAGACATAGAGAGACAGAAAGACAGACAGAGAGAGAGAGAGAGAGCAGGGAGTTACAGAGAGATAGCGGGAGACACAGAATCAAGAGCAAGCTCCAGGCTCTGATTCCGTGGCACAGAGCCCAAGGCAGGGCTTCGGCTCACGAACCACGAGATCATGCACTGAGCCAAAGTCCTAAACTTAACCGACTGAGCTACCCAGGCACCCCTACCAGTCTCCAATCGAAACCAATTTCAAGGCCTCATATTTCCCAGGTTCACTCCCGGTTCATATGTGATAAAAAGTCCATGGGGGTTATCCTTGAACTTTGAATTCTTTTTGCTGTTGTTGCTGTATTATAAGAATCTCCTGTTATATCCCATCACCTCCATGGTACAGGCTCTGGGGCCTGTGAAGTCTCTGTTTGTCAAAAGACTACTGGCTCTCCGCAAACAAGTACCCACTGCACTCTCTTCCCAATCTGGGTTTTGACCAGACCTTTATACTTAGTCTGGAATTTAATTTTCTTCTCTAGTATACTCATGACCCATTTGCCTCTCTATTAGTCCAGTTTTGTAAGTGTTCTCGAATGAACATTGATATAAACCATTATACAGTACAAGAAAATCTATCGTAGAAATTTGTTCTCTGCTCATCCACTAAGGGGCATTCAGGGAACGAATCCCACTCACATTCAACCCTATTATCTTTATTTGGTAAATGTTCCATGGGTTAACGGTGAAAAGACAACAAAATGTCTAGATTTTTCCGGTAATACCAGGGTTCTCTGGACAAGGTAGGATGGGTTCATAGGCTTTTTTCTCTAAAATAGTGAGATTCCTTTCAGCATCATTGCAGGCCGAGTCAGAGGGAAAACAAAGACAGAGAAAGCCTAGAACACATGCAGTTACACTCTACTGGTCTCACCCTGGTAATTACATCTGCAACAGTCTCATTTCCAAAAAGGTCTCATCCTGAAATATGGGAGTTTTTAGAACTTTTAATCACATGAATTATTGGAGACACAGTTCAACGCGTAACAATTAATATCCACAGTTTATTCAGATTTTCTTAGTTTTTACCTAGTGTCCTTTTTCTGTTGTATGATCCAGTTTATGATTCTTTGCGACACTGAGTTGTGAATTGTCCTTAAGCTTCTCTTACTGTGACACTTCTTCAGACTGTCCCTCTTTTGGTGCTTTTGTGCATACTTACTGAGTGCGGGCTATGCCTGACGTCATTCAAGCCAAGGGTTTACACCTGTTCCATGAAATCTCTGCACGGAAATGTGTCTCATCTGATTCCATATATTTATATCATCAGTTAACAATATAGACGGCAGACATATGTGTAGACACTGAGTTACAACCCAATCCTTTTATGTTCCTGTGGTCGAAATCTTTCTAGTTTTGCCTCATGGGGGCCCTTTTCGTTGGCTCGTGAGCTCCTAGACAAACCCTGTCCTTGTGTGTGTGCGCACACGTGTATGTGTGGTGGTTGTGCACTGATTTGTTTGCGTTTGTTTGGGAGAAAATGCCAGACAATTACAGAGTGTCATTCAAGTGTCATTAGTATCATATAGAATAATTCTGTTGCTCAGAATGTTTTATTATGTTCACATGATTAATTGTTTTTCAGCGTTTAGCACCCCCGCGACCTACAGATGTTTGCAGAGTTTTGCTTCTTCCAATGTTGGATATAATTATCAAATAATTTATAAAAGTGGCACCTCCTGGGTGACCTCTTAGTTTGTTCCTGGTTTGGGTGATTATTTTAAACCTAGAATAAATATCTATGTGCTACGTTTAGGTTGCTTTCAGGCTTTAGTGATTAGGAATCAGTTGTTATAAACATTAAAGTGCAGGGTTTTTCCTATGGACAAAATTTATGAAACTTATCCTCATAATTTTATAATTTTAAATTGGCATTTTTTCCCACAAATCATAGATAATAAGAAGAGACTAGCCACTGCCATGGAAATAATAGTACCAGATGCAAATAAGGTTGACTTATTCTCCAGGCACCACATGGGTAGAGTTCAGAGAAAAAATAAAAATGCTTCATTTATTTTAATATCAGTGGGAAAAATTGATATGATCTGGCCTAGAAGTAAAATACCTCAGCTGATAAAACAAGAGATTTCACTTTCATGAAGACTCTTTGTGTCAGAAGGGTTTTCTGAGAGTGACTTTGAGGACAGAAAGGACAGGAGGAACCTCACTCACGGGAGGTGCCCTTGCATCGACCTGTGTCCAAGTCATCAGCCACAGAATGAGCAGAATCACATGCTAAGCTGAGGAGGCAACTGCTGATGTGTTTCCCTCTTTACAGATGAGTAACTAGGTTTTTGTCTTACTTCCGCACAGGCCTGGACCACTGTGTGAACACTGCCACTGCTGTACCACGATAAGCAGTAATAATCAGCCTCGTCCTCGGCCTGGAGCCCAGTGATGGTCAGAGTGCCTGTGGTGCCAGACTTGGAGCCGGAGAATCGATCAGGGACCCCTGAGGGTCGGTTGCTATCTTCATAGATGATGGTTTTGGGAGCCATTCCTGGGATTTGTTGGTACCAGCCCATGTAACTACCAACTCCAGTGCAGGAGATAGTGACCCTCTGGCCCAGGGCCCCAGACACTGAGGATGGTTGATTCAGCCCCGACTGAGCCCAAATCCCTGGAAAGAGAAACAACAGAGAGGATATTCCTGGGGTCTAGAGACAAGAGGAGGAATCAGGCCCACACTTGTGCTTCCAGAACCCCTTCCCGTGTCCCCACATCAAGTCACCTGCGCAGTGAGAGAGGAGGGTGAGGAGGAGAGGGAACCAGGCCATGGCAGAGGTCAGCACCGATCCTGCCTTCTGTTGCCTCACAGCTGAGTAGAGCCTCCCTTCACCTCTCCCTTCACCTCTTGATCTGTTGAGAGGGGGAGGGCCCAACCATGCAAATGCGACCCCCCTGTTTTTTGACTCCTCACTGACTTCTTTAGGTGCCTCTGCCTGAGGATGTCAGGGGGATGGGCAGGGTGGGGGCAATTTCAGGGCAGGGGTGGGGATGTCACAGATGTGAGCCCTAGGCCAAGGGCACAGACAGTTGCAGGTGGCACTTCTCAGCTCTGGTCTACTGTGACCCCTCAGAAACAGGCCTTGAGTGCCCCTTAGTGTCCAGACACAGACATGCCATTGTATGAGGTGAGCACAGCCCATCAGAGACCACTTCTGTCTCCAACTGCTCTAGCCACTCTCCCCTGCCTCAGGGTTAGACCAGGTGTCCCCACATGTGGCCCCCTATCACCTCAGGGCAGACTCCCTGTTCTACTCAAACTCCTGGGCGTGAGCCTGTCCATGGCTCCCCTGACTCTTAATGGGTCAGGCCTGAAGAGTTGTCTCTATACACATTCCTCTAACAGTAACGGTGGATCAAAGGGGAAGGAGTTATTGGATATGACAGTGGAGGCAGGGCTCCAGGCGACCGTGCCAATGCAGGAAGCAGCAGAGAGCAGAGGGCAGCTCCCATGGGGGCCTTTGGCAGATGGGACCTGACCCTGGTGAGATTGTTCTTTACATGTGCATCGTACCCTGATATTTGTCTTGATTCACACTCTATCCTGGCATCTATGTCAATGTGCTCATTGTCAGACGTCTGAGTGATTCCAGTTTTCTCTCCCAAAGTGCATTGGGAAGTATCAGTGAGATCCTAAGGATCCCATTTGGGGCATCTGCTCTAGGATTCATGTATATTCTTTCTGAATTCCTTCCCAAATCCATGGTAGCTCAGTTCTGGAGAGCTTCAAAGGACTGTTTTCAGCCTATGTCTTCCATGGTGGTCAAGAGGAACTTGAATGACTTTCTGGTCTTTTTATTCTATGGCATCAATCTATGTGTCTCTTGAGACCAATACCATATTGGTTTTCATGACTACAGCTTTGTAATATAATTTCAAAGTGTGAAGAATGGTGTCTCGAGGTTTGTTCCTTCTCAAGATTGCTTTGGCAATTTGGGGTCTTTTCTGGTTCTATACAAAATTCATGTTTTTTTTTTTAATTTCTGTGCAAAACTTCATTGGAATTCTTATGAGGATTGCATTGAATTTATAGAGTGCTTTGAGTAGTGTGGACATTTTAGCATTATATTTAATGTAGAGATCCCTGGATTTAGGAATTACCTGGAGGCTGTGTGTGAGGTGTAAGGGTTTGTCTAAGATGACCTCCATCTCTGTGCTTAAAAATGTGGATGGATTATGATGATTCAAACAAAAGAAGAGATACTAGTTTTGGCAATAAGGTAAAGAATGTGGATATGTGCATTTTTCCTTTTTTTCACTGATGTATTCTTTAAAAATCAAAAACCTTTCCTGAGCAACAGCTAACCGGTAAGCTGCAGACACTCAGTGCTGCAAGGACAAACAAGACTGTCAAGGTCGTGGAGCATGTTGGGTTCATGTGACTCACTATGACAGACAAGGAGGAGATGTTTCATGGGAGGTATTCAATGGGAAGCATTGAATATTTATAGGACTGGAACACACGGTTCTATGTTAACCAAGAGTTGATGACTAGAAGTGTGTGTGTGTGTATAACTATATCTTATATTTTATTTATACGTAGTTTGTGTTTCATATATATATATATATATATATATATATATACATATGGTAAAAATCCCAGGAGATATATCCTAGATGTATTGTCATGAACAGTGCAGAGAGGGATTAGATAAACCACTGGGGAAAATAATTGTGTGAATATTTACAGGAGGAGTAGAAACTTGTGTGACACAGAGAAGGACTGGAGAGGGATCTGGTGTGAGTAATTATAATACATTGCACACTGAAAAAGGAGGGCTTAGAGCACCAGGAACTTCTGGGTCATGGGACTGAGCTCTGTCGGGTAGTAAGGTCTGTCTGGAAAATACCTGTTCGGGTATTTTCCTGCTGGCCTGCCTCACAGCCCGTCCTCTCAGTGCCAGTGTGAACAGGCCACCGCTGACCCCGGTCCTGGTCACCCAGCTGCTCTGACAACACACAACATCCCTAGAGGACACTCTGACCTTTGCAGATGGATATTTGAGCTTTCAGTGCCCAAGGAAAGAGCATGATTGCATCCTCTCCTGGGTGCTTGGGATGGAGACATTAATTTTCTTCAGGTCCCTAACAGCGTCCAGGCTGCTCACCACAGGGCTTAATTTACAGTGTTTACGTTCCTGGACATATTAGTGTTCCCTGACATTGGGTTTGCTTGCTGCAGCGTCCTGGTATCACTACCAGTGTCCAATCTAAATTTGTTTTAATGTTTATTTTTTTTGAGACATAGAGAGACAGAAAGACAGAGAGAGAGAGAGAGAGAGCAGGGAGTTACAGTGAGAGAGCGGGAGACACAGAATCAGAAGCAGGCTCCAGGCTCTGATTCCGTGGCACAGAGCCCAAGGCAGAGCTCGGCTCATGAACCACGATATCATGACCTAAGCCAAATTCCTAAGCTTAACCGACTGAGCCACCCAGGCACCCCTACCAGTCTCCAATCGAAACCAATTTCAAGGCCTCATATTCCCAGGTTCACTCCCGGTTCATATGTGATAAAAAGTCCATGGTGGTTATTCAAAGTCCTTGAACTTTGAATACTTTTTGCTGTTGTTGCTGTATTATGAGGATCTCCTGTTATATCCCATCACCTCCATGGTATAGGCTCTGGGGCCTTTGAAGTCTCTGTTTGTCAAAAGACTACCGGCTCTCCGCAAACGAGTACCCAGGGTACTCACTTCCCAATCTGGGTTTTGACCAGGCCTTTATACTTAGTCTGGAATTTAATTTTCTTCTCTGGTATACTCATGACCCATTTGCCTCTCTATTAGTCCAGTTTTGTAATTGTTCTCGGATGAACATGATAGAAACCCTTATACCATGCAAGGGACCTCTATTTTCTTAGAAATTCTTTCTCTGCTTATCCATTAAGGGGCATTGAGGAAAGGGAATCCCACTCACATTCAACACTATTATCTTTATATGGGAAATGTTCCATGGGTTAACAGTGAAAAGACAACAAAAGGTCTAGATTTTTCCGGTAATACCAGGGTTCTCTGGACAAGGTAGGATGGGTTCATAGGCCTTTTTCTCTAAAATGGTGAAATTCTTTCAGCATGATTCCAGACCGAGTCAGAGGAAAAACAAAGACAGAGAAAGCCTAGAACACATGCAGTTACACTCTACTGGTCTCACCCTGGTAATTACATCTGCAACAGTCTCATTTCCAAATAGGGTCTCATCCAGAAATATGGGAGTTTTTAGAACTCTTAATCACATGAATTGTTGGAGACACAGTTCAACTCATAATTAATATCCACAGTTTATTCAGATTTTGTTAGTTTTTACCTAATGTCCTTTTTCTGTTGTAAGAACCAGTTTAGGATTCTTTGCGACATTGAGTTGTGAATTGTCCTTACGCTTCTCTTACTGTGACACTTCTTCAGACTGTCCCTCTTGTTGGTGCCTTTGTGCATACTTACTGAGTGGGGGTTATGCCTGACGTCATTCAAGCCAAGGGTTTACACCTGTTCCACGAAATTTCTGCAAGGAAATGTGTCTCATGTGATTCCATATATTTATACCATCAGTTAACAATATGGACGGCAGACATATGTGTAGACACTGAGTTACAACCCAATCCTTTTATGTTCCTGTGGTTGAAATCTTTCTAGTTTTGCCTCATGGGGGCCCTTTAGGTTGGCTCGTGAGCTCTTAGACACACCCTGTCCTTGTGTATGTGCGCACATGTGCATGTGTGGTGATTGTGCACTGATTTGGTTGCGTTTGTTTGGGAGACAATGACAGACAATGACAGAGTGTCATTTAGGTGCCATTAGTATCATATAGAATAATCTGTGGCTCAGAGTGTTTTCCTCTGTTCACATGATTAATTCTTTTTCAGCGTTTAGCACCCCCACGACCTACAGATGTTTGCAGAGTTTTGTTTCTTCCAATGTTGGATATAATTATCAAATTATTTATAAAAGTGGCACCTCCTTGGTGACCTCTTAGTTGGTTCCTGGTTTGGGTGATTATTTTAAACCTAGAATAAATATCCATGTGCCAAGTTTAGGTTGCTTTCAGGCTTTCGTGATTAGGAATCAGTTGTTTTAAACATTAAAGTGCAGGGTTTTTCCTGCACTTTTTTCGTTTTCTGACACTACTAAGGTCCTCCGTACTCATCCTGCACCATTGCTGTCTGGGATAAGATTCCCCCGAGAAAGCCCCATGTCTTCTCGGGAGAACGGTATTAGAAGGTAATATCTGGTAAAATGCATCTCAGGCCTTATGGGGCATCATTGCTTCCGGTGTCACTCAGCTGACGCATGAAGGACAAATTCATGAGGAAACTAAGCCAGGACCGTGGACATATTGGTGACTGTTTCCACATGCAAGTCTCTGTCTCCATCAAACTACACACGTTGTCAGACTGCCATCTGCGGCTCTAATCCATGACCACATCCTCTCCCCAGCCTCCTCCTTTGGTTGTATCTGTGACTTTCCTTTCAAGCAACAACTGTGGCTCCAGCACCACATTCCATCCATTTACTTCATTGTTCGGTGACAGTACACAGTGCAGTCACGTCACGATCGTCAACCTGCCCCCCCCCCCCACCACGGGACACAACCTTAGTTACTAGAGGACAGAACTTTCGTGCAGTTTCTTATGTCTTTACACATAGAGGCTCCACTCACTTTCAGCCACTCGGCTCAGCGTCTCGCTCCACCCCTGCACTGACGTGGGCTCACACGTGTTACTGCAGCTACATGAGTTTTGTCACCTTCTACTTTCCATCATGTGCCCCAAATTCCTACATTTTTCTACGTACTCGTTAAGTTTCTGACATGGGGCGTGTACAGTGTTCAGTGAATTCTGATGATGACAGAGTGTCATTTAAGTGCCATTAGTATGATATAGAGTAATTCTGTGGCTCAGAATGTTTTACTCCGTTCACATGATTAACTCCTTTTCAGTGTTTAGCACCTCTATGACCTGCAGATGTTTGCAGTTTTGCGTCTTCCAATGTTTGACATAACTATCAAATTATTTATAAAAGTGGCACCTCCTAGGTGACCTTTAGTTGGTTTCTGGTTTGGGTGATTACATTTAAACCCAGAATACATATCCTTGTGCCAAGTTTAGGTTGCTTTCAGGCTTTAGTGATTCAGAATAAGTTGTTATAAACATTGAAGTGCAGGGTTTTTCCGATGGACAAAAGTTTTGAATCTTATCTTCATAATTTTATAATCTGAAATTGGCATTTTTTCACAAATAATAGATAACAAGACAAAACTAGTCACCACCAATGAGATAATAGTACCAGATGCAAATAAGGCTGACTTATTCTTCAGGCACCACAAGGGTGGAGTTCAGAGGAAAAATGAAAATGCTTCATTTATTTTACTGTCAGAAGGAAAATTGATATGATCTGGCCTAAAAGTTAAATACCTCAGCTTATAAAAAAGAGATTTCTCTTTCATGAGGACTCTTTGTGTCAGAAGTGTTTTCTGAGAGTGACTTTGAGGACAGAGGACAGGAGGAACTTCACTCATGGGAGGTGCCCTTGCATGGACCTGCGCCAAAGCCATCAGCCATAGAATGAGCAGAATCACAGGCTGAGCTGAGAAGGCAACTGCTGATGTGTTTCCCTTCTTTACAGTTGAGTAACTAGGTTTTTGTCTCACTTCCCCACAGGCCTGGACCACTGTGTAAGCACTGCCACTGCTGTCCCACGATGAGCAGTAATAATCGGCCTCGTCCTCAGCCTGGAGCCTAGTGATGGTCAGGGTGCCTGTGGTGCCAGACTTGGAGCCGGAGAATCGATCAGGGACCCCTGAGGGTCGATTGTTATTACTATAGATGATGGTTTTGGGGGCCATTCCTGGGATTTGTTGGTACCAATCCACGTAACTACCAACTCCAGTGCAGGAGATAGTGACCCTCTGGCCCAGGGCCCCAGACACTGAGGATGGTTGAGTTAGCCCCGACTGAGCCCAAGACCCTGGAAGGAGAAACAAACAGAGAGGATATTCCTGGGGTGTAGAGAGAAGAGGAGGAATCAGACGCACACTTGTGCTTCCAGGACCCCTTCCCGTGTCCCCACATCGAGTCACCTGTGCAGTGAGCGAGGAGGGTGAGGAGAAGAGGAGACCAGGCCATGGTGGAGGTCAGCACCGATCCTGCCTTCTGTTGCCTCACAGCTGAGCAGAGCCTCCCTTCACCTTTCCCTTCACCTCTTGATTTGTTGAGAGGGGGAGGGCCCAATCATGCAAATGCGACCCCCCTGTTTTTTGACTCCTCACTGACTTCTTTAGGTGCCTCTGTGTGAGTATGTCAGGGGGATGAGCAAGGGAGGGGCAATTTCAGGGCAGCGGGTGGGGAGGTCACAGATGTGAGCCCTGAGCAGAGGGCACAGGCAGTGGCAGGTGGCAGGACTCACCTCTGATCTACCGTGACCCCTCAGAAACAGAACTTGAGTGCCCCTTAGCGTCCAGACACAGACATGCCATTGTATGAGGTGAGCACAGCCCATCAGAGACCACTTCTGCCTCCCCACTGCTCTAGCCCCTCTCCCCTGCCTCAGGGTTAGACCAGGTGTCCCCACATGTGGCCCCCCATCACCTCAGGGCAGACTCTCTGTTCTACTCAGACTCCTGGGCGTGAGCCTGTCCATGGCTCCCTTGACTGTTCATGGATCAGGACTGAAGAGTTGTCTCTACACACATTCCTCTAACAGTAAATGTGTACCAATAGGAGAAGGAGTTAACTGGATATGACAGCGGAGGCAGGGGTTCAGGCACCCATCCCAATGCAGGAAGCAGCAGAGAGCAGAGGGCAGCTCCCATGGGGAACTTTGGCAGATGGGACGTGACCCTGATGAGATTATTCTTTACATGTGCTTCTTACCCAGATGGAGTGTGTTGATTCACACTCTATCCCAGCATCTATGTCAATGTGCTCATTGTCAGACGTCTGAGTCATTCCAGTTTTCTCTCCCAAAGTGCATCAGGAAATATCAGTGAGATCCTAAGGATCCCATTTGGGGCATCTGCTCTAGGATTCATGTATATTCTTTCTGAATTCCTTCCCAAATCCATGGTAGCTCTGTTCCGGAGACCTTGCAAAGGTCCTGTTTTCAGCCTATGTCTTCCCTGGTGGTCAAGAGGAACTTGAATGACTTTCTGGTGTTTTTATTCTATGGCATGAATCTATGTGTCTCCTGAGAACAATACCACATTTGTTTTCATGACTACAGCTTTGTAATATAATTTGAAAGTGCGAAGTATGGTGTCTTGAGGTTTGTTCCTTCTCAAGATTGCTTTGGCAGTTTGGGGTCTTTACTGGTTCTATACGAAATTCAGGTTTTTTTTTTTATCTCTGTGCAAAACTTCATTGGAATTTTTATGGGGATTGCATTGAATTTATAGAGTGCTTTGGGCAGTGTGGATATTTTAGCATTACATTTATTGTGGAGATCCCTGGATTTAGGAATTACCTGGAAGCTGTGTGTGAGGTCTACGTGTTTGTCTAAGATGACCTCTATCTCTGTGCTTAAAAATGTGGATGGATTATGATGATTCAAACAAAAGAAGAGATACTAGTTTTGGCAATAAGGTAAAGAATGTGGATATGTGCATTTTTTCTTTTTTTATTCACTGATGTATTCTTTTTAATTCAAAAACCTTTCCTGGGCACCAGCTAGGTGCCGGTAGACTGCAGACACTCAGTATTGAAA
The DNA here is from genome assembly GCF_018350195.1 of Panthera tigris. Classification (NCBI taxonomy): domain Eukaryota; kingdom Metazoa; phylum Chordata; class Mammalia; order Carnivora; family Felidae; genus Panthera; species Panthera tigris. The sequence goes on from NC_056671.1 coordinate 20,289,003, forward strand.
GGACAAACAAAACTGTCAAGGTCGTGGGGCATGTTGGGTTTTCATGTGACTCACTATGACAGACAAGGAGGAGATGTTTCTTGTGAGGTATTCAATGGGAAGGATTAAATATTTATACGCTAGAGCACACGGTTCTATGTTAACCAAGAGTCGATGACTAGAAGTGTGTATGTGCGCATGTAACTGTATCTTATGTTTTTTTTATATGTAGTTTGTGTTTCATACATTTTTATATATACACATATATGTATATGTGTGTGTGTGTATATATATATATATATATACATATACACATATATATGTGTGTATATATATGATACAAATCCCAGGAGATATATCCTAGTTGTATTGTCATGAACAGTGCAGAGATGGATTAGATAAACCACTGGGGAAAATAATTGTGTGAATATTTACATATGAGTAGAACCTTGTGTGACACAGAGAAGGACTAGAGAAGGATCTGGTGTGAGTAATTATAATACATTGCACACGGAGAAAGGAGGGCTTAGAGCACCAGGAACTTCTGGGTCATGGGACTGAGCTCTGTCGGGTAGTAAGGTCTGTCTGGAAGATACCTGTTCGGGTATTTTCCTTCTGGCCTGCCTCACAGCCCTGTCCTCTCAGTGCCAGTGTGAACAGGCCACTGCTGACCCCGGTCTTGGTCACCCAGCTGCTCTGACAACACACAACATCCCTAGAGGACACTCTGACCTTTGCAGATGGATATTTGAGCTTTCAGTATTCAGGGAAGGAGCATGAGTAGATCCTCTTCCAGGTGCTTGGGATGGAGACATTAATTTTCTTCAGGTCACTGACAACGTCCCGGCTGGTCAACATAGGGCTTATTTTACAATGTTTATGTTCCTGGACATATTAGTGTTCCCTGACATTGGGTTTGCTTGTTGCGGGGGCCTGGCATCGCTACCAGTCTCCGATCTAAATTTGTTTTAATGTTTATTTTTTTTTAGAGAGAGAGGATACAGAGAAAGAAAAAAGAGAGACAGAGAGAGAGAGAGAGAGCAGGGAGGTACAGAGAGAGAGCGGGAGACGCAGCATCAAAAGCAAGCTCCAGGCTCTGATTCTGTGGCACAGAGCCCCAGGCAGGGCTTCGGCTCACGAACCACGAGATCAAGACCTGAGCCAAAGTCTGAAGCTTAACCGACTGAGCCATCCAGGCACCCCTACCAGTCTCCAATCGAAACCAATTTCAAAGCCTCATATTTCCCAGGTTCACTCCCGGTTCATATGTGATAAAAAGTCCATGGGGGTTATCCTTGAACTTTGAATACTTTTTGCTGTTGTTGCTGTATTGTGAGAGTCTCCTGTTATCCCACCACCTCCATGGTACAGGCTCTGGGGCATCTGAAGTCTCTGTTTGTCAAAAGACTACCTGTTCTCCGCAGAGAAGTATCCACTGAATTCCCAATCTGGGTTTTGACCAGGCCTTTATACTTAGTCTGGAATTTATTTTCTTCTCTGGTATACTTATGACCCATTTGCCTCTCTATTGGTCCGGTTTTGTAAGGGTTCTCAGTGTCAACATTGATATAATCCATTATACAGCACAAGGGAATCTATCTTCTTAGAAATTTGTTCTCTGCTCATCCATTTAGGGGAATTCAGGAAAGGCAATCCCACTCACATTCAACCCTATTATCTTTATTTGGTTTTGTTCCATGGGTTAACAGTGAAAAGACAACAAAATGTCTAGATTTTTTCCGGTAATACCAGGGTTCTCTGGACAAGGTAGGATGGGTTCATCGGCTTTTTTCTCTAAATTAGTGAGATTCTTTTCAGCATCATTGCAGGCCGAGTCAGAGGAAAAACAAAGACAGAGAAAGCCTAGAACACATGTAGTTACACTCTACTGGTTTCACCCTGGTGATTACATCTGCAACAGTCTCATTTCCAAATAGGGTCTCATCCTGAAACATGGGAGTTTTTAGAAATTTTAATCACATGAATTGTTGGAGACACAATTCAACGCGTAACAATTAATATCCACAGTTTATTCAGATTTTCTTAGTTTTTTCCTAATGTCCTTTTTCGGTTGTAAGATCCAGTTTATGATTCTTTGTGACATTGAGTTGTGAATTGTCCTTAAGCTTCTCTTACTGTGACACTTCTTCAGACTGTCCCTCTTGTTGGTGCCTTTGTGCATACTTACTGAGTGGGGGTTATGCCTGACGTCATTCAAGCCAAGGGTTTACACCTGTTCCATGAAATTTCTGCACGGAAATGTGTCTCATGTGATTCCATATATTTATACCATCAGTTAACAATATGGACGACAGACATATGTGTAGACACTGAGTTACAACCCAATCCTTTTATGTTCCTGTGGTTGAAATCTTTCTAGTTTTGCCTCATGGGGGCCCTTTAAGTTGGCTCGTGAGCTCCTAAACAAACCCTGTCCTTGTGTGTCTGCGCACATGGGTATGTGTGGTGGTTGTGCGCTGATGTGCTTGCGTTTGTTTGGGAGACAATGACAGACAATGACAGAGTGTCATTTAAGTGCCATTAGTATCATATAGAATAATTCTGTGGCTCAGAGTGTTTTCCTCTGTTCACACGATTCATTCTTTTTAAGCGTTTAGCACCCCCACGACCTACAGATGTTTGCAGAGTTTTGCTTCTTCCAATGTTGGATATAATTATCAAATTATTTATAAAAGTGGCACCTCCTTGGTGACCTCTTAGTTGGTTCCTGGTTTGGGTGATTATTTTAAACCTAGAATAAATATCCATGTACCAAGTTTAGGTTGCTTTCAGGCTTTAGTGATTAGGAATCAGTTGTTATAAACATTGAAGTGCAGGGTTTTTCCTGTGGACAAAGGTTTTGAAACCTATCTTCATAATTTTAAATTTTAAATTGGCATTTTTTCACATATAGTAGTTAAGAAGAAGAGACTAGCCACTGCCATGGAGATAATAGTACCAGATGCAAATAAGGCTTATGTATTCTTCAGGCACCACATGGGTAGAGTTCAGAGAAAAAATAAAAATGCTTTATTTATTTTTATATCAGAAGGAAAAATTGATATGATTAGGCCTAGAAGTAAAATACCTGAGCTGATAAAACAAGAGATTTGTCTTCCATCAAGACTCCATGTCGGAAGGGTTTTCTGAGAGTGACTTTGAGGACAGAAAGGACAGGAGGAACCTCACACACGGAGGTGCCCTTGCATGGACCTGCGCCCAAGTCATCAGCCACGGAATGAGCAGAATCACAGGCTAAGCTCAGGAGGCAACTGCTGATGTGTTTCCCTCTTTACAGATGAGTAACTAGGTTTTTGTCTCACTTCCCCACAGGCCTGGACCACTGTGTAAGCACTGCCACTGCTGTACCACGATGAGCAGTAATAATCAGCCTCGTCCTCAGCCTGGAGCCCATTGATGGTCAGGGTGCCTGTGCTGCCAGACTTGGAGCCGGAGAATCGATCAGGGACCCCTGAGGGTCGGTTGCTATTATTATAGATGATGGTTTTGGGGGCCATTCCTGGGATTTGTTGGTACCAACCCACGTAACTACCAACTCCAGTGCAGGAGATAGTGACCCTCTGGCCCAGGGCCCCAGACACTGAAGATGGTTGATTCGGCCCCGACTGAGCCCAAATCCCTGGAAAGAGAAACAACAGAGAGGATATTCCTGGGGTCTAGAGACAAGAGGAGGAATCAGGCCCACACTTGTGCTTCCAGGACCCCTTTCCGTGTCTCCACATCAAGTCACCTGTGCAGTGAGCGAGGAGGGTGAGGAGGAGAGGGGACCAGGCCATGGTGGAGGTCAGCACCGATCCTGCCTTCTGTTGCCTCACAGCTGAGCAGAGCCTCCCTTCACCTCTCCCTTCACGTCTTGATCTGTTGAGAGGGGGAGGGCCCAACCATGCAAATGCGACCCCCCTGTTTTCTGACTCCTCACTGACTTCTTTAGGTGCCTCTGTCTGAGGATGTCAGGGGGATGGGCAGGGTGGGGGCAATTTCAGGGCAGCGGGTGGGGAGGTCACAGATGTGAGCCCTGAGCAGAGGGCACAGGCAGTGGCAGGTGGCAGTTCTCATCTCTGATCTACCGTGACCCTTCAGAAACAGGCCTTGAGTGCCCCTTAGTGTCCAGACACAGACAAGTCATTGTATGACTTTAGCAGAGCCCATCAGAGACCACTTCTGCCTCCCTACTGCTCTAGCCACTCTCCTCTACCTAAGTGTTAGGCCAGGTCTCCCCACGTGGCCCCCCATCACCTCAGGGCAGACTCTCTGTTCTACTCAGACTCCTGGGGGTGAGACTGTCCATGGCTCCCTTGACTGTTCATGGGTCAGGCCTGAGGAGTTGTCTCTACACACATTCCTCTAACAGTAAATGTGTACCAATAGGGGAAGTAGTTAACTGAATATGACAGTGGACACAGGGCTCCAGGCACCCATGCCAATGCAGGGAACAGCAGAGAGCAGAGGGCAGCTCCCATGGGGAAGTTTGGCAGATGGGACCTGACCCCAATGAGATTATTCTTTACATGTGCTTCTTACCCAGATGGAGTGTGTTGACTCACACTCTATCCCGGCATCTATGTCAATGTGCTCATTGTCAGACGTCTGAGTCATTCCAGTTTTCTCTCCCAAAGTGCATCAGGAAATATCAGTGAGATCCTAAGGATCCCATTTGGGGCATCTGCTCTAGGATTCATGTATATTCTTTCTGAATTCCCTCCCAAATCCATGGTAGCTCTGTTCCGGAGACCTTGCAAAGGACCGTTTTCAGCCTATGTCTTCCCTGGTGGTCAAGAGGAACTTGAATGACTTTCTGGTGTTTTTATTCTATGGCATCAACCTATGTGTCTCTCGAGAACAATACCGCATTGGTTTTCATGACAACAGCTTTGTAATATAATTTGAAAGTGCAAAGTATGGTGTCTCGAGGTTTGATCCTTCTCAACATTGCTTTGGCAATTTGGGGTCTTTTCTGGTTCTATACAAAATTTGTTTTTTTTTTTTAATTTCTCTGCAAAATGTCATTGGAGTTTTATGGGGATTTCATTGAATTTATAGAGTGCTTTGGGTAGTGTGGACATTTTAGCATTATATTTATTGTGGAGATCCCTGGATTTAGGAATTACCTGGAGGCTGTGTGTGAGGTCTACGTGTTTGTCTAAGATGACCTCCGTCTCTGTGCTTAAAAATGTGGATGGATTATGATGATTCAAATGATAGAAGAGATACTAGTTTTGGCAATAAGGTAAAGAATGTGGATATGTGTATTTTTTCTTTTTTTATTCACTGATGTATTCTTTTTAATTCAAAAACCTTTCCTGGGCACCAGCTAGGTGCCGGTAGACTGCAGACACTCAGTATTGAAAGGACAAACAAAACTGTCAAGGTTGTGGAGCCTGTTGGGTTTTCATCTGACTCACTATGACAGACAAAGAGGAGATGTTTCATGTGACGTATTCAATGGGAAGCATTAAATATTTATAGGACTAGAGCACAGGGTTCTATGTTAATCGAGAGTCGATGACTAGAAGTGTGTGTGTGTGTATAACAATCTTATGTTTTATTTATATGTAGTTTGTGTTTCATATATATATATGTATATATGTATATATATATATGTATGTGTATATATACACACACACACATATGTATGATATAAATTCCAGAAGATATATCCTAGATGTAGGATCCTAGATGTTGTCATGAACAGTGCAGAGATGGATTAGATAAACACTGGGGAAAACAATTGTGTGAATATTACAGGAGGAGTAGAACCTTGTGTGACACTCGGAAGGACTAGAGAAGGGTCTGGTGTGAGTAATTATAATACATTGCACACTGAGAAAGGAGGGCTTAGAGCACCAGGAACTTCTGAGTCATGGGATGAGCTCTTTCCTTACAATTCCCAAGCTTCTGCAGGTTCCCAAATATGCAGTCCTGTCTGGAAGGGAAACCCTTCTGGTGCCGGGGACCGAGTCACCTCCAGTGTCTCCCTCACCATTGGGGCTTCCTGGCTGCATCCTGGGATGACTGTGTTGCTGACTATCGCCTATGCGTGCTCTTGGGAAAAGGAAACGTGAGAGGCACATGTCCCTTGTTTCTAATTACAGTCTGTCCTTGAAGAATCTCATGTGCATTCTTGTTAACGGACCCTGCCCCATGAAGTGTGAGGATGGGGGCAGGTGCAGAGGATTATGGGACTGGCTTGCCTGGGTGGGAAGTGTCCTGACATGACAAAGAGATGGGATGTCTCCTCAGGCCTTCCTGATACAGCCTGTGGAGTGGTGAGCCTGCCCTCTGCACTTCTTATCCCTCAGTGCAGGACACAACTTCCCTGAGGGAGTCACTCACCTGACGTCCCAACAACACAACTATCTAAGTGGTGGGGGGCACCGAGTGATTCATGCTGAGGTAGCCACAGCTCTGAAGTAAGGACTGAGGTGTGGTGGTGCCTGCCACACAGGAGGTAGCACTTGGGGGATCAGAAGCCCCCGACCCTGTGTAGGGATGGGTGGGGTGCCAGGCAGGCTCAAGTCCAGAGGGTCCCTCTCTGTGCTCAACTCCAGTTCCTTCTCCCAGTCCTAAGTGAGTCTGAACTCTGAGACAGCAGGGGGCGCTGGACGTCTGTCCCTGTGCATGAGGGAGGTGCAGGGATGGCTGAGGGGTGTCTCAGCTGGGCACCCAGTCCTGGAACCCTGCCTTGTACCCTCTGCTCTATGCTCACCGGGGCCCACATTTGGCTCCCCAGCCCCCCCCCCCCCCACTCAGCTGTCACCATATTCAGTTTCAGGACCCAGGAGGGGAGTGATTTGCATGAAGGATTCCTCTCTGCTCTCCAAAGTGGGGAGGGGATGAGAGAGGCTTTGTGCAGTTCTCTCACTGGTGGGCTCAGTCAGGGGCACAGCCTGGGCTGTCTCCACCTTGACCTGGACCCCTCTCCTCCTCACCCCCCTTGTTCTCCGCTTAGGTGACTGGCTGTGGAAAGCAAGGCGAGTGATTATGGACTGGCGTGTGCTGGGCTCCTTCTTCCCCTCTTTTGAAGAACAAGCTGGAGGCATTCCCTCAGGACCTGCCTGTCCGTGTCTCCACTGCTCTGTTGCAGGGTCCTGGGCACAGTGTGCCCTGACACAGGAGGCCTCCCTGTCAGGGTTTCAGGGGCACAAGGAGACCCTCACCTGGACGGGAATTAGCAACAGTGTTGGAGCAAATTATGTGGGCTGCTTCCAAGAGATTTCTCTCAGCGTTACCACAACTGTGGTGCTCAGAAGAAATGGGCCCTCGGGGATCTCAGCTCGGTTCTCTGGCTCCCACTCTGGGAACAAGGCCTCTAGGACCTTCTCAGCCTGCAGCCTGAGGATGAGCCTTATTGTTAGTGCTCAACATGGGGCAGAAGCATCAGTTCTGACTTACTGCTGCAGGTCCATGGGGACCTGAGACAGAAAGCTGTCTCTGTCACCCCCAGGACTGCCGGTGAGAAACAGACAGGGAGGCCTTGGAGACCCTGGAGGGTCTGAGGGTCTGACTCTGAGCACAGAGGAAATTTAAAGGGTCAGTGACAGTAGTTGCCTCTCATGTTGTTTTTTCTTCCTCTCCTGTCTCTTTTTTCTTTCTTTCTTTCTTTCTTTCTTTCTTTCTTTCTTTCTTTCTTTCTTTCTTTCTTTCTTTTCTTCTTTCTTTCTTTCTTCTTTCTTTCATCTTTTCTTTCCTTTTGTTTGCTTTTCTTTCTCTCTCTTTATCTCCCTATCTCTCTCCCTTGCCTCTTTCCTTCTTTCCTCCCTTCCTTTCTTCCTTGGATAAAGAGCTTTATTTGGATTAAATGAGAGCTGGAGAAAGCAAAGGGCCTGAGACGCCTGTGAGATAGGTTCCAAAAGGGCAGGCAGAGCTTATCAACCCAATGGACTCCATTTCCCAGCAGCCTTCCAGGTAGTAGGGTCAGTAAAGTCCTGCTGGGAAATGTATTTGCCAGTAAATGACCAATGTTTGCCCACCATCACTACAATGGTAGAGTTTCTCTTTTCCATAATTAAAACTCCATATCACTTCCCACGACACCACGAAGATTGCAAAAAAGTTTAAAAAATCACATTTGACACCTCTTATACTCGTCTTCAGTAGTTAGCTGCGAAGACTCATCATCTGCCAAAAAGAGTTCTACTAAACTCATCAGCTGAAATGTCCATCCAAGTAGTGAGAAGACAGTCTTTACTAAACCATGGTCATTCTTATCCAATTCCCCCAGCCAGTCATGACTGAACAGCAGAGTAAGGCTCAGAGAGGGGTGAAGGAGGAGGGGGATGGGGCTAATTTTCCCCAGTACAAAGATGGCATCTGATTCTTGGTCGGAAAGCAGAACCAGAAAGGCTTGAGGGAAGGGTCCAGGCCTTGTACTCAGTCAGAAACAGTGCTGTAGAAGAGAAGGAGGAGGAGGAGGAGGAGGAGGAGGAGGAGGAGGAGGAGGAATGCTTGCCATGCTTGTGGTTTTGTATATCTGTAAGAACTTTCTTCATTTTCTTCCACATCTTCTTTGCATCGGCATTCCTGGTCTTACCATGCCAGGTGCCAAGGGATTCACAGGAGGGATGGCAGGAGCAGGTGGTGGGTAGGGAGCAGGTAGGGACCTAGGGGTTGGCCTCCCGGATACCCTGGTTATGGTGCAGGATGGGGGTGCACTGGGGAGAAGGCTGATTCCCCCGGGGAGCTGCTGTAGGAGATGGAGAGGGGCCTGGAGGGCAGGCAGGGTGGTCAGGTGGTGGATGGCAGGATGGGCACCTTCAGGGTACCTGACGCACCAGCAGTCAGGCCATTGCCCCCTCTCTGCACTCAGCCCTTGTAACCACCAAGTCCTTCGCTTTACGTGACACTTATCTAACCACATCTTTCTGTCCTTTCATTGTTTCAAGATATACTTTTCTCTACCATTCTTTTCTTTTATTGTAGTTTAAAACTTTTTGAAGTCTATTCACCTTAGAGAGACAGAGAAAGACAGAGTGTGAGCAAGGGGGGGCAGAGAGAGAGGGAGACACAGAATCTGAAACAGGTGCAGGCTCCGAGCTGTCAGCATAGAGCCCATCGCAGAGCCTGAACTCATGAACTAGGAGATCATGACCTGTGCCGAAGTCAGACACCTAACTGACTGAGCCATTCAGGCACCCCATTTACCATTCTTTTAAATTCATCCCATATGTATCTTTATTTGAAGAGTGGCCTTTTTGATCCGTTATGTCAATCCATGTCTGTAACTGGAACAATTGGTGCATTTAAATGTAATATAATTTAATATCCTTATGTAATATATTTAATTTAATATCATTTTTGTTATCTTATTTTGTTCTCTTCGTAAATCCAGATTTAGATTTAAAGAAGTTAAATTCCTTTCTCACTCTTTTCTTGCCTCCTGTTTCACATATTGACTATTTCACATGTTGACTGTTGTGCAGTTTTTACATTTAGTAGCATGGATGATGAGTAGCCTGACCTGGAACAAGAGAACTAGGAGGAGACCCTGAGGACTGGGTGTCACCGGAAACCCAACTGGGGCCTCCACCCGGGAGCTGTTAGCACCGGCCCATGTTTTTCACGGCAAAGTTTGTTACATTTTCCCAAGCAGAAAGAAGCAACTGCCACAACCAGACTAGGCAGCCTTCTGAGTCCTCAGGACCATGAAGCCTGGACATGAGGCTTGTCTCTGCTGTCAAAGAGCCTATTCAGAGAAGGAGCAGGTGTCCCGGGTGGCACACCGAGTCGCTGGGGTTTGCCACGTCTTCTCCCCCGTACCGGTCTCAGAAGGATCTGCATGGCACCTGTGCTTGTACCTGCGACACGCCTTCTCAAAGGAAACCTAAAAAGAAACAGTGATAAAGTCTTGTGCAACCTGTCTACTTATTGCTAAAGTTTTGAGCCAGGGTCTTTAGGAAAGAAAATATTTCACCATTTATTCAAATTACCTTTTATGTTATTACCTGAATTCAGTGATTGTTTTCTTACAGAGCCATTTGAAATGTATACATCTTTATCCTAGGATCAAAAACAGTGAACACTCTGAATTCTTTTTAAAGTCTCTAAGAAAACAAAGCATTTGCTTTTATTAATGCTCTCCACCTCTCCTGGGCCTGCCTCCGTTTCACATCAGCACCTTGTGCCTGGGAGTGTGTGTTGGCCTGAGCTGACCAGGTGCAGATGTCAGAATGGACAGGGGCCCGAGCTGTAGTTTTATGAGATGGGAACCACCTGGCCTGTGTCTCCTCCTCAGATGCCGGAGCCCACAGACCATGTCCCAACCTGAATTACAAAGAGGATGGAGGGAAGACGATGCATATGGTGGGGACCTGGTTGTTCAAAGTTCTATCATCTGCCTCTCTGATCTGGACCCCAAACTTCCAAGCTACGTGGTTAGTCAGGGACTGAGTTCAATTCCCACAAGACACGCACTGTGTTAACCAAACCAATCGCACAATCCCTTCCCTTGTCGCCCAATAGCGTCAGGGCAGATGGAGGGGTGATGTGATCGAGTCACGTGAAATCTGAGGTGGCTGATTGGTGGGAGACGGAGAACAAGTCTGTGTCATGCAGAGGGTGTGTCGTGTGGGTGTGACCGGAGCCTGCAGAGACATTCGGTCCTCATGTGAGAAGTCAGGGTGAGCACAATGTATTGCTGTGTGTTCCCTTTCTTCCCCAGACAGTGTCGGCTCCCTGGGCCTGGGGACACTCCCCGTCACTTCTGCACTGCGACTAGAGCTCCTAAACCAACAGAGATCATGTAGTGAGGGTTCAGTAAATGCCATTCATGCATATCATGTGGACAATGACTATCCTGAGTCGGACAGCTGTACTGTGTGTCCAGGTCTGTCTTGACACCTTGATATGAACGCATCTGTGTCCCTCAAAACCCTGTATGGAAACCTGAACCCACATTGTGACTGTTTGAGAAAAGGCATTAAAAGATGTCATCGTGGATAATGAGGTTATGAGGGTGCTGCCCCCATAAACAGGGCGGGCGTCTTTACAGAAGAGGTAGAGGCAGCATGGGTGAGTACACATGGGAATGCCATGTGAGGACCCAGGACGAATGTCACCACTTGCAAGTCAAGGAGAGTGACCTCAGGGAAATCAATCCTGCCACCCCCTTGAACGTGGACATTTAGGCTCCAAACTGAGAGAAATTCACTATCTTTGGCGTAGGCATCCAGTGAGTGGTATCGTCATATGGTAGGCCTAGCAGACAGGCACAACCCTCAGGGACACTGGTCCCCAGGACAACCTGCCCCAGCACCCAGGAATTTCTGATCAGCTTGTATGAAACAGAAAATGTGTGCATATAAGGACAGGCTTTGGGGACAGAATTGACAGGAAAAGGACAGGTACTAGAGGCGGTTCATTGGGTTTGGTTCCAGGGTCAGTTTTAGGCTAAACAAAGAGGGAAGCAACAGTTTTGACAGAAAGTGGGGCTGAAGAAGGAAAGCCCTTCACTGTGGGCACAGCAGGTTTTTGTCTCACTTTCCCACAGGCCTGGAGCTCTGTGTGAGCACTGAGACTATCGTCCCATGATGCATAACAATAATCAGCCTCGTCATCAGCCTGCAGCCCAGTGATGGTCAGGGAGTCCGAGCTGCCAGACTTGGAGCCAGAGAATCGATCGGGGACCCCGGAGGGTTGTTTGTTATTCTCATAAATCAGGAGACTGGGGGTCGCTCCTGGGACTTGTTGGTACCAGCTCACATAATTACCACCCCCGATGTTGGAGCTGCTTCCAGTGCAGGAGATGGTGACCCTCTGGCCCAGGGACCCCGACACTGAGGGCGGCTGAGTCAACACTGACTGGGCCCAGGACCCTGGAAAGGGTAGAAACACAGAGAGGGTGATGCTGGGGTATGGACACAAGACAGTGGAAGCAGGACCCACATGTCCTCCCAGAGCCCCTTCCTGTGTGCCCTCATCCAGTCACCTGTGCAGTGAGCGAGGAGAGTGAGAAGGAAAGGAGACCAAGACATGGGGGTGGTCATCACCGATTCTGTCTTCTGTGCCTCACGGCTGAGCAGAGCCTCCCCTAACCTCTCCCTTCCCCTCTTCATCTTCTGAGGAAGGGAGGGCCCCCTCCATGCAAATGAGACCCCGGCTCTCTGACCCCTCCCTGGGCCTGTGTCAGTTCCCTCTGCCTGAGGATGTCTGGGGGCTGGTTGAGGGGGGGCTGTTTCAGGCCAAAGGGTGAGGAGGACACAGTTGTGAGCTGTGTGCAGGGGGCACTGACACTACAGGTGGCAGGTTTCAGTTCTCATCAGCTCTGAACCCACAGCAATGGGTCCTGTGAGCCCCCTGGTGTTCAGACTCAGAGCCGCCATTGTTTGAACTGGTAGGCAAGTCCACCAAAGACAGCTCCTGTGTCCCCATTGCACTGCCCACTGCACTCTGACAAGGGTCAGTCCAGGTGTCCCTCTAGGGAACCTCCCATAACCTAAGCCAGACTGGATGCTCTACTCAGACTCCTCAGGGAGAGTCAGTCCGTGGCCGCCTGTATGGGTCATGGGTCAGGAATGAGGTGGTGTCTCTACCAAAAGTTCATTTAGATCAAGATCATGCCCAGTGCAATGATGAGTACCACCGGACACGTGGACCCTTCTGTGTAGGATTCTGTGTCCTTTCCTGTTACGTGATTTCTCCCGGGTTTCCAGAGCTCACCTTCCTCCAAGGTTCCCACAGCACTGAGGAGAGGGGGAGAGCTTCTGTTCAGGCTGTGAGTAGAAACAGTTGTGTGTATTCCTCGGGGCGTTACACAAAAAAATCTTTGTCATCTGTCACTATGTCTGCTTGTTGAAAACAATAGCTCTCCTCATACTATGTGCAGTGATTCCTTCCAGGTACTGCTCTCCCAGCAAAGAGACCCAAGTCTGCAGGAGCCTTGAGTGTGACACTGACCTCAGAGCCAAAGACAAACTTGCAGGCCGTTCTGGGAGGGAAGGAGCGACAGCAGCAGGTGCTCTGACGAGGATCCGGTGACACAGTTTATGTGTTAGTCAGCACTTAGCCCAGTGTGCCCTTTGAATGGGTGTGTGCTCCTTCACACAAAATTTCTCTCAGTAATATTTATTTCAGTCAATGACATCGTTATTATGAAAATGCAGATACAATCACTAGTATAGTTTTCATACAACGGTATTTATTGCAGAGCAAAGATGGATAGAAATTGTAGGTAAAAACCTGGATGGAAAAACAATGCAAAAAGGATGCCTGCTATAAACTTTTTGCAAAGTCATGTTTTCTTTGCCACCAGTTTACTATGGTGGCATTGTTCTATAAGTAGGTGAGTCTGGCATGATGTTCAATGAAAGCCCAGGGGGAGTCTGTTCCTGTGAACCGCAGCCATCTCAGTGACTCAATTACTAAGCACACACAGAGCTTCTAGGAGCGAGCGATTTGGGGTCAGACTTGTCTCTGGGGTGAACACAGCTCTACCTGCGTTCTTTGTGTCCAGCATATGCAGGAGAGAGCAATAGTTCATCCAGCCACCATGACTAGAGGAGGGAATTTCTATTCACCAAGGCTACACGAATCTTCGGTCAAAGATCCCACATGTGAGTGGTGGAGAGGTGGAGATGAGGGGTACTATGTCCCTGAAGTCACAGGCATTGTGGCCCCAGTTTGAGACAGAAGAATTTTCATCAGAACTCCAACCTGGTTGGAGGTGTCGCTGGGGGGACTGAGGGAGTAACAGTCCAGCATTAAGAGCACAGGGAGGGTGTGATACATTCCCCTGGGCTTTGAGCTGTGTGGGAGCAACACTGAAGCTGCTATTCCAGAACCAATGTACTGATCAGCCTCAAGTGCTGACTGGAGCCCAAGGGGGTCAGAGGCTGAGCTGCTCAAAGCGATAGAGACTCACCCTGGGATTCCTGAGCATCAACCTGTCTTAGGAGAGAAGGTGATCAGGGCAAGTCCTGGCTGCTCAGTGAGAGGACACTGGTTACCCTGGATGTCGCTGGAGTTTCCTGATGATGAGAATGCTTCCTCCTGGGCTTGTGACCCTGAGGTTGGCTGGATGAGCACAGGTTGACCATGAGTTTTGGGGAGAAAGAGAAGCCAGGAAGCTACAAAATCCAGAACTCCATATACTCAGATAGAGGAGAGATCCGTGTGTGTGTGTGTGTGTGTGTGTGTGTGTGTGTGTATGTGAGAGAGACAGAGGGAGAGAAAGAAAGAGAGAATGGAAAACCTTTCCTTCAGAGGCCACACATGAAGACAAGTGTATCCCTGTCCCCTTGTGTCCTCTCTGCATTTGCTGAGTGTTGTGTTGGTCCCCATGCAAAACCATCCCTGGGGCTGGCTCTCTGTATGACCGTCCAGCGTTCTGGAGCTTGGAACTCAAGAAGGCCAATGTCTGGAAGGCCACTTCTCTTGTACGAGTGTGAAACTTACACAAAGGGGAGGAATATGGTCTGAATTAGTTCTATAGGAATTTCATTGAATCAGAATGTCAGGCCTTGTGGATGGGCCTTCTATCCATTCTCCTTCCTGTAGACACATTTCCCATAGCTGTGGGGTCTTCAGGTCTTCGGAAGCACAAGATAGGGGCTGATCACACAGCCCCTTCTTCATGCCCTTCACATCACAGCCCTCCCCCACTGTGCCTCTCGTATCCCCTGATACCTCCATTGGGTGACCGTCAGATAGTGTCTACTGTTATTTTGCAAAAGGGTTAATGCTTGACACTGCATTGCTTGGTGCAAAAGTGTGTGGCTGAGTGAGTGTCCTGATGGTCTTAGAAACCAATATTCTCAAGACCAAGAAAAGCTGTCATGTATTGAAATATGCAGCCAATCCTTCCTTCATTCACCATGGCAAAAGTTACCCTGTGTGCAGCCTCGGTCATTCTGAAGGCGGAAGTAATTGCATGAATCGCTTCTCTGTGCAAATACTCAAAGGCTGGGTGAACATTCATTTCACGGAAATACGGTAATCATGTGGTCGTATTACAGAGATTGATGAGGTTGGTGGGGCATGAAAACTACCATCAGAGATGAGAGCAGGAATCACATGAGGAAGTGATTTCCTGCTGGTCCATTTCTGCATCGTCTCTGTAGAGATGGACCCTGGAGAGTGGAAACTCTTGCAAGATTATAGTTTTCTCTGAAATCCTAACATAGAGATGGAGTTCGGGCCTGAAGAGCCATAGAGAGAGGCGGAAGGCCCGAGGGAAGCAGGAGAAGAGGGGAGACGAGCAGAGTGTGTGTGGGGGAGGGTGCAGTGAGGAGAGTCTGAAGACTTTGGGACTCACTTTTAGTCAGATGGGTGAGAGAGGAAATTGTCTCTGACCAAGGTGCTTATTAACATGTCAGATATGGTTGTGCCATCAGTAACACAAGAGACACACTTTACGGCTTGAGATTTGTGGATGAATGTGAGTACCTCTGTCACCATTTTCAGTCCAGACAACAGTACTGTATGATCTCAGAAACTACACACCTGTCTCTACATCCTAGATGCTGACACCGAATTGCTGAAATTCTTGTCATTTTCTAACTGAAAAGAACACTAGAAACATCCTAGTTCTAATGATGTGACTCTGGGTGGGCTCCCTGAAGCCTCCTGGATGGGGCTGGTCCCCAGAAAGACCAAGGCTTGGTCAGAGGCTGGGAAACTTCACCCCTCATACTTGAGAGACAGGAAAAAGGCTGACAGCGTAGTTAATGTCTGATCATGTCTCCCCGAATCCTCAATAAAATCACAAAGTACAGTGTTTGAAGATCTTCTGGTTTGGCGAACACATCCACTCCCGAAGAGATGCACCTCAACTCCCCAGGGTCTGATGCTCTGGTGCTCGGGACGCTCCCAGACTTGACACTAGGTGGCTCTTCATTACTTGTTCCCCTGTCCCCTTCATCATATCTTTAATGAACTGACTAAAGGAGTCAGTGTTTCCCTGAGATCTGTGAGCCCCTCAGGCGAATAAATGGAACGCATCGAGGGAGTTGTGGGAACCTCCAATTTGTCGCACGTTGGACAGAGGGTACAGGTGAGCTACTAGCTGCTGTTGGCATCAAAATGGGGAGCAGCCTCCTGGTGCTGAGCCCTTCACCTGTGCACATGTCACCGTTTCCTGGCAGATAAACCTCGGTGTGAAATTCAGGTAAATTTGAGGACACTCTCCACATGTCCCAGAGAGTTCCTTGTTGTGGGAAAACACATAAACAGACAAACATATAATCAATGACCAGGAGTGTGTAAAGTGAATTATTCTGAGAGTAGTAAAGGAGAGACAACAAGAGAGAGAGAGACTGAGGTTTATGCTGTAAAAGTATTTATTCTCTAGACCCCATAGGCCTGTGCCATCGGGCCTATTCCCTCACCTGTGTGCGCTCCTGGGACACCTGTGCTGTCTCAGGCAACAGCATGATCTGTGTGTTATTCCTTCTTCCTCAAGGACACGTGACCCCTCAGAGGACTCCCTCCTACAGGAGCGTCCACACAAGTGTCTCAGTACAGGATGCTCAGAGACAAGGCTTTCAGCCCCAAGTGTTTTGGTCTCACTTGCTCTTCCTCTAAGACACTGTAAGGAAAGCTGCTTCCACTGCCAGGATCTGTAGCACAATAGAAGCTTCGTGCTTAGGCTGCTCATCAGAGATGAGCAGAATTCCTGCATTGGCCCAGGCATCTTTGGATTCAGAGAAGCAACTGGGGACCCCGGACCCTGGTGCTTATTTGAGTGTGAAGAGAACCAAAGAAGATACCAGGGAGGGCTCCCTGGCTTCTCTGGAACCTGTCTATGTAGTAGCTGCAAACACGGAATCCACTGTTCATGGCCCAGGTGAGTCCGGCCATTGCTTCTGGAAATGCAGGGATGGAGGGCGCCTGGGTCAGCACAGGCTGGGATAGGGGACATGCGAACACAGACACTCAGGGGGGATGGGGCTAGAAAGGAAAAAGAAAAAGCATCTCTCAGGTCACTGAGGACAGAAAGAGTGATTTGGAGCCCACCCTGTGTCCACAAGGGCTGTCCCTACCTGTGCAGTGCGGGAGGCGCTTAAGGAAGACAGGAGTCCAGGCCATGGTGGCACAGCCTCTGGTCCCCACACTGGGCTGGGCTGCCCCAGGCTCTCATTTGCCCTCCACCCCTGACACAGGAGGGGCTGTCCATGCACATGGGTCCCATTCAGTGACAGTCCAGCCCCTCTCTGAGCCCTGGTGCTGGAGCCCAGCCCACACCATACACTAAGGAGGGTGCAGTTTCCACTAAACCCCAGGAAGAGCTCTGGAACAAGCACATGCTGACATAGCTCAAAGCTTCCAGGTTGGGCTCCTTTGGGTGACTGGTCGTCACTGACCAGCACTGTAGGGTCCACAGGGCTGTTGCAAGCACATCCTATTGAACTCATGTTGAAACACGAAAAATGAATGGAAGCAACTTGTGAGAGATAGCTCCTATTAAGAATACATTGAATGCATACTTTCTCAAAAAGTTACAATTTGGCTATACTAAAAATATACTGAGTGTATAGACCAACTTTAATTGAAAAATGGAAAATGTTTTTCTAGAAGCACTCCATAGAAATGCATAAGATACAGATGTTTTCACTGGGACAACTAACAAAACTTCAGAATTGAGAAGAATATTTTTTATTTGCTCCTTGTTATTTCATAATATCAAAAGATATATAATATTTCTTAGTTCGTTTACAAGGGTTATAAAACTCAAAAGTACACTTTCAAAAACATTGCCCAAAAAGGAAAATTACAGACCATTATTATTAAATAGTGATAGAAATACTCTGTATAAAATATTAACAAAGAGACCTCAAAACCATATTATAAATTGATACACAATTATTAAGTGTGATTTACTCCAATGATAGTAAGAAAATCTTTACTTACATACCATCTTATTACATTAAGAGATACGATCATATTGCCCCAATTGGTCTCAAAGAGCCTTTGGCCAAATTTCACACCAAATCCTAATAAGAGCCACATAAACACAAAAAAGAGATCCATTTATAACATGGTAAAACGCACACTCTCACACACTTATGATGTGGTCCTGAGGCCGGCATCCTTGTTCATGGAGTAGTGAGGGGACCAGTTCCACAAGGATCAAGAACTTGCAAAGGGAATCTTCACGTCCATTATTTTGCAACATTATTCCTCACGTGTTAGACAATGTAACTAAAAAGCCAAAATCGGTGGTTACTACTTTGCATGGATGGGAAAGGAAAGTGGTCACTCTTGAAGTCCCAGATGGATGTCATGGCCTTAGATAGGGCCGTGCTGTGGCAGCGGTGACAGCAGAGATCTTAGTGAGTGATTAGTCTCAGTGTTGGTGACTTACTGGTGACACTTGGTACCAGAGACACGATGGGTGGAACAAACGCAGCAGAGAAGAGGTCTTGTCCCACGTGAGCGGGTGAAGAGCCCTTTGCAAGGTGTGGGGCAGTGACCCTGGATCTGAAGTGATTATTTCCTCCCACTCTGGCTGCATCCTATACGATGTCAAGCTTCACATTGATGGGGCATCTGTCCCACACCCAGGATAGTGCATATTGCAGAGGTTTCCAGTGGGGACCTTGGCTCAAGTGACCAGTTTACTAAGAGACGGGTTGTGAGTCTGGTATTGCTGCCCCTGCTCCTTGATGAACCGAGGAGAGGGCATGTCCTGTGTGACCTCAGGGACTGCTTTCTGTAAAATCTGGCAAAGTCTCCCTGTATAAAGGACTGAAGGAGACACTCCAGGACATGGTGGACACCACACAGAGCTCTTTTCCCTGAGCTTCCATTGAAGGGATTCTGCCCACAAGCTGCCTTATCCTCTGGGCAGGTCCTGAGAGCCCGCTTCCTCCTGGGAAATGCGCTCTGTCTATGCCTTGTGTATAAGCCTGCAATTTTCCAGACACCAGAGGGAAAAAGGAAGAAGTGATCCACGTTGGAAGCAATGTGGTGACGCAGCCAGATGCAGGGGCTCACAGGACAATGGACGCTCCCAGGTGGAGGCAGGTCACATAGCCCTGAGGGTCCAGTGTACCTACTGCCCCCCAGGCAGCTTAGCTGCTAACCTTCACTCTGCAGGCCCCTGTTCGCTCTGCTCCCCTGCTGCCCTAGGTACCATGTCCTCCACCTGCTGTGATCCCCTCTGCACACCAAGCAGAATGTTCATTTGGACAGCAGTTGTACTGATGTTGTGACCCATGGGAGCTGAGTACGAAAGGGCCTTTCTGGGTCCCTTATTGGAACCATGACACTCTCATGTTTGGAAATGTATCTCAGTGGAAGCTTGTGATTTGGTTCGAAATGTCCATCTCTGCCAACAGTATCGCCAGAACTGCTCTGTGTCTCCTGTTCACAGATGCTGCACGTGGTAAATGTAAGGACAGCAAAGGGGTGTCACTGGGACACACATATGGGGACACGGCCCGTGTGCATGTGCGGCGTGCAGGGGAGCTGGGACAAAGAGGTCTTTACAGAGCTGCGGTACGTAAGGGGCGAACTGTAGGGTGAGCCAAGGGATGTCCCTGAGAGGAGGAGCCCTGGATCAGAGGTCAGAGCATGTGTCAAGGCCCGAGAAAGAGGGGTGGCTGCTTGTTGATGACTCTAGTGGACATCTACTGGAGGTCTAAGAGGTAGGCCAACTGACCACCTGAATCCAGCATCTCCAAATGGAATCGAAAGGCAAACCTAGGATGAGAAATATACCTTCCTTAACCCTGAAATCTGGTTTGACTCGTTGTGCACACGTGTGAATGTACATATATTCAAGGGCCACAATATATGAATACTTCACGTAAAACATCTGATCCTTGTCTTTCATAGTGAGTCAGGTGATGACCCAACATACTCCATGACCTTGAGAGTTTAGTTTGTCCTTTGTAGCACTAAGTGTCTGCAGCTTACTGCTACGTCTTGGTGCTCAGGAAATGGTTTTGAATTAAAAAGAATACATCAGTGAATTAACAAAGGAAAAAATACCAGTCTCCACATTCTTTACCTTATGGCTAAAATGGGCATCGGCTCTTTCTTTTGGGCCATCATCATCCATTCAAATTGCGAACCACAGACACGGGTGTCATCTTGGACACATCCTTCGACCTCACACACAGCCTCCAGGTAATTCCTACATCCAGCGTTTTCCAAACCAAAAGCCAAGTTACAATGTACACAGCGCCCAAAGCAATCTATAGACTCCATGCAATTCCCATGAAAATTCCAGAGACAGTTTTCACAGAAATGGAAAAAATCTCCTGACTTTATATGCAACCAGAAAGACCCCAAATTGCCAAACAATATTGAGAGAGAAGAACAAAGCTCGAGGCAACAGACTTCCTGCTTTTGAGTTATATTACAAAGCTATAGTAATGAAAACCAGCAGGGCATTGGCCTAGAAAGAAACACATGGATTGATGCGACAGAATTAAAAGACCAGAAGAATAAAACAAGACCCCTCTTCCCAGTTTTCTAGTAGTCACCTCCCTGACTGTGGTCCCACTCAAGATTCTGCCTGCAAACGTTTTTGTTCTGTGTGATGGCCCAGACGTCTGTGCCTGGCCTCAGGCCTGGGGAAGGGTGCCATGAGGTTGGAGGGAGAAAGGTGATGTAAGGGAGTGAGTCAGAGCTGAGCACACCCGGGGCCCCTGAGGCCCAGGTGAGGGACAGTCACACTGCAATGTGGACCCTGTTTGCCTTAGTAGATGAGAGCCATTCGAGTATTTTCCTGCTAGCCTGGCCCAGAGCCCAGTCCTCTCAGGGCAGTCTGAGCAGCCCACCGATGACCCCTGTCCTGGTCACCCAGCTGCTCTGACAACACACAGCATCCCTAGAGGATGCTCTGACCTTTGAAGATGGATATTTGAGCTTTCAGTGTCCAGGGAAGGAGCATGGGTGCATCCTCTCCTGGGTGCTTGGGATGGAGACATTAATTTTCTTCAGGTCACTAACAGCATCCAGGCTGCTCACCATAGGCTTAGTTTACAGTGTTTATGTTCCTGGACATATTAGTGTTCCCTGATATTGGGTTTGCTTGCTGCAGGGCCCTGGCATCACTAACAGTCTCCAATCTGAATTTGTTTTAATGTTTATTTCTTTTTAAGAGAGAGAGGATGGAGAGAGAAAGAGAGAGAGAGAGAGAGAGAGGCAGAGAGAGAGAGAGAGGGAGAGAGAGCCGGGAGGTACAGAGAGAGAGCGGGAGACGCAGAATCAGAAGCAGGTTCCAGGCTCTTAGTTAGTGGCACAGAGCCCAAGGCAGGGCTTTGGCTCACGAAGCACGACATCATGACCTGAGCTGAACTCTGAAGCTTAACCGACTGAGCCACCCAGGCACCCCTACCAGTCTCCAATCGAAACCAATTTCAAGGCCTCCTATTTCCCAGGTTCACTCCCGGTTCATATGTGATAAAAAGTCCATGGAGGTTATCCTTGAACTTTGAATACTTTTTGCTGTTGCTGCTGTATTATGAGAATCTCCTGTTATATACCATCACCTCTATGGTACAGGCTCTGGGGCCTTTGAAGTCTCCGTTTGTCAAAAGACTACCAGGTCTCCGCAGAGAAGTACCCACTGTACTTAATTCCCAATTTGGGTTTTGACCGGGCCTTTATACTTAGTCTGGAATTTAGTTTTCTTCTCTGGTATACTTATGACTCATTTGCCTCTCTAATAGTTCAGTTTTGTAAGTGTTTTCAGGATGAACATGATGTAAACCACTATACAGTACAAGGGAATCGATCTTCTTAGAAATTCGTTCTCTGCTCATCCATTAAGGGACATTCAGGGAAGGGAATCCCACTCACATTCAACCCTATTATATTTATTTGGTAAATGTTCCATTGGTTAAGAGTGAAAAGACAACAAAATGTCTAGATTTTTTCTGGTGATACCAGGGTTCTCTGGACAATGTAGGATGGGTTCATAGGCCTTTTCTCCAAAATAGTGAGATTCCTTTCAGCATCATTCCAGACTGAGTCAGAGGGAAAACAAAGACAGAGAAAGCCTAGGACACATGCAGTTACACTCTACTGGTCTCACCCTGGTGATTACATCTGCAACAGTCTCATTTCCAAAAAGGTCTCATCCTGAAATATGGGAGTTTTTAGAACTTTTAATCACATGAATTATTGGAGACACAGTTCAACGCGTAACAATTAATATCCACAGTTTATTCAGATTTTCTTAGTTTTTCCCTAATGTCCTTTTTCTGTAGTAAGATCCAGTTAAGATTCTTTGCGACTTTGAGTTGTGAATTGTCCTTAAGCTTTTCTTACTGTGACACTTCTTCAGACTGTCCCTCTTGTTGGTGCCTTTGTCCATACTTCCTGAGTGGGGGTTATGCCTGACGTCATTCAAGCCAAGGGTTTACACCTGTTCCATGAAATCTCTGCACGGGAATGTGTCTCATCTGATTTCATTTATTTATACCATCAGTTAACAATATGGATGGCAGATACATGTGTAGACACTGAGTTACAACCCAATCCTTTTATGTTCCTGTGGTTGAAATCTTTCTAGTTTTGCCTCAGGGGGCCCTTTAAGTTGGCTCGTGAGCTCCTAGACACAACCTGTCCTTGTGTGTGTGCTCACAAGGGTATGTGTGGTGGTTGTGCGCTGATTTGCTTGCGTTTGTTTGGGAGACAGTGCCAGACAATGACAGAGTGTCATTTAAGGGCCATTAGTATCATATAGAATAATTCTGTGGCTCAGAATGTTTTCCTCTGTTCACATGACTAATTCTTTTTCAGCGTTTAGCACCCCCACGACCTACAGATGTTTGCAGAGTTTTGCTTCTTCCAATGTTTGATATAATTATCAAATTATTTTTAAAAGTGGCACCTCCTGGGTGACCTCTTAGTTGGTTCCTGGTTTGGGTGATTATATTTAAACCTAGAATAAATATCCATGTGCCAAGTTTAGGTTGCTTTCAGGCTTTCGTGATTAAGAATAAGATGTTATAAACATTGAAGTGCAGGGTTTTTCCTATGGACAAAGGTTTTGAAACTTATCTTCATAATTTTATACTATTAAATTGGAATTTTTTCACAAATCATAGATAATAAGAAGAGACTAGCCACTGCCATGGAGATAATAGTACCAGATGCAGATAAGGCTAACTTATTTTTCAGGCACCACATGGGTAGAGTTCAGAGGAAAAATGAAAATGCTTCATTTATTTTTATATCAGAAGGAAAAATTGATAAGATCTGGCCTAGAAGTAAAATACCTCAGCTGATAAAAGAAGAGATATCTCTTTCATGAACACTCTTTGTGTCGGAAGGGTTTTCTGAGAGTGACTTTGAGGACAGAAAGGACAGGAGGAACCTCACTCATGGGAGGTGCCCTTGCATGGACCTGCGCCCAAGTCATCAGCCATGGAAGGAGCAGAATCACATGCTAAGCTGAGGAGGCTTAGGAGCTGAGGAGCTGCTGATGTGTTTCCCTCTTTATAGATGAGTAACTAGGTTTTTGTCTCACTTCCCCACAGGCCTGGACCACTGTGTAAGCACTGAGACTGCTGTCCCACGATGAGCAGTAATAATCAGCCTCGTCTTCGGCCTGGAGCCCAGTGATGGTCAGGGTGCCTGTGCTGCCAGACTTGGAGCCGGAGAATCGATCAGGGACCCCTGAGGGTCGGTTCCTATTACCATAGATGATGGTTCTGGGGGCCATTCCTGGGATTTGCTGGTACCAGTACACGTAACTACCAACCCCAGTGCAGGAGATAGTGACCCTCTGGCCCAGGGCCCCAGACACTGAGGATGGTTGAGTCAGCCCCGACTGAGCCCAAGACCCTGGAAGGAGAAACAAACAGAGATGTTATTCCTGGGGTCTAGAGAGAAGAGGAGGAATCAGGCCCACACTTGTGCTTTCAAGACCCCTTCCCGTGTCTCCACATTGAGTCACCTGTGCAGTGAGCGAGGAGGGTGAGGAGGAGAGGGGACCAGGCCATGGTGGAGGTCAGCACCGATCCTGCCTTCTGTTGCCTCACAGCTGAGCAGAGCCTCCCTTCACCTCTCCCTTCACCTCTTCAACTGTTGAGAGGGGGAGGGCCCAACCATGCAAATGCGACCCCCCTGTTTTCTGACTCCTCACTGACTTCTGTAGGTGCCTCTGCCTGAGATTGCCAGGGGGATGGGCAAAGGAGGGGCAATTTCAGGGCAGCGGGTGGGAAGGTCACAGATGTGAGCCCTGAGCCAAGGGCACAGACAGTTGCAGGTGGCACTTCTCAGCTCTGTTCTACCGTGACCCCTCAGAAACAGGCCTTGAGTGCCCCTTAGCGTCCAGACACAGGCATGCCATTGTATGAGGTGAGCACAGCCCATCAGAGACCACTTCTGCCTCCCCACTGCTCTAGCCTCTGTCCTGCCTTAGGGCTAGGCCAGGTGTCCCCACTTGTGGCCCCATCGCCTCAGGGCAGACTCTGTTTTACTCAGACTCTTGGGGGTGAGCCTGTCCATGGCTCTCTTGACTGTTCATGGGTCAGGCCAGAGGGGGTGTCTCTACACACATTCCTCTAACAGTAAAGGTGTACCAATAGGGGAAGGAGTTATCTGGATATGACAGCGGAGGCAGGGCTCCAGGCACCCATGCCAATGCTGGAAGCAGCAGAGAGCAGAGGGCATCTCCCATGGGGAAATTTGGCAGATGGGACCTGACCCTGATGAGATCGTTCTATACATGTGCTTCTTACCCAGATGGAGTGTGTTGATTCACACTCTATCTTGGCATCTATGTCAATGTGCTCATTGTCAGACGTCTGAGTGATTCCAGTTTTCTCTCCCAAAGTGCATTAGGAAATATCAGTGAGATCCTAAGGATCCCATCTGGGGAATCTGCTCTAGGATTCATGTATACTCTTTCTGAATTCCTTCCCAAATCCATGGTAGGTCTGTTCCAGAGACCTTGCAAAGGACCGTTTTCAGCCTATGCCTTCCCTAGGTGTAAGAGGAACTTGAATGACTTTCTGGTCTTTTTATTCTATGGCATGAATCTATGTGTCTCTCGAGAACAATACCACATTAGTTTTCATGACTACAGCTTTTTTAATATAATTTCAAAGTGGGAGTATGGTGTCTGGAGATTTGTTCCTTCTCAAGATTGCTTTGGCAATTTGGGGTCTTTTCTGGTTCTATACAAAATTTGGGTTTTTTTACAATTCCAATGACAATGTCATTGGAATTTTTATGGGGATTGCATTGAATTTATGGAGTGCTTTGAGTAGTGTGGACATTTTAGGATTATATTTATTTTGGAGATCCCTGGATTTCGGAATTACCTGAAGGCTGTGTATGAGACCTAAGTGTTTGTCTAAGATGACCTCCATCTCTGTGCTTAAAAATGTGGATGGATTATGATGATTCAAACGAAAGAAAAGATACTAGTTTTGTCAATAAGGTAAAGAATGTGGATATGTGCATTTTTTATTTTTATTTTTTTCACTGATGTACTCTTTTTAAATCAAAACCTTTCCTGAGCACCAGCTAAGTACCGGTAAGCTGCAGATACTTAGTGCGTGAGGACAAACAAAACTGTCAAGGTCGTGGAGCATGTTGGGTTTTCATCTGATTCACTATGACACACAAGGAGGAAATGTTTCTTGTGAGGTATTCAAGGGGAAGCATTAAATACTTATAGGACTAGAACACACGGTTCTATGTTAACCGAGAGTCGATGACTAGAAGTGTGTGTGTGTATAACTGTATCTTATGTATTATTTATACGAAGTTTGTGTTTTATATATATATATATATATATGTGTGTATATATATATATACATATATATGTATATATATAAGTATATGTATATATTTGTATATATATACATATATATGTGTATATATATATACACACATATGTATGTACATATATGTATATACATATATATGTATATATATATGTGTGTGTATATATATATATATACACATATATATATATATATATATATATGTGATATAAATCCCGGGAGATATATCCTGGATGTATTGTCATGAATAGTGCAGAGATGGATTAGATAAACCACTGGGGAAAATAATTGTGTGAATATTAACAGGAGGAGTAAAACCTTGTGTGACACAAAGAAGGACTGGAAATGGATCTGGTGTGAGTAATTATAATACATTGCACACTGAGAAAGGAGGGCTTAGAGCACCAGGAACTTCTGGGTCATGGGACTGAGCTCTGTCAGATAGTAAGGTCTGTCTGGAAAATACCTGTTCGGGTATTTTCCTGCTGGCCTGCCTCACAGCTCAGTCTCTCAGTGCCAGTGTGAACAGGCAACCGCTGACCCCGGTCCTGGTCACCCAGCTGCTCTGACAAAACACATCATCCCTAGAGGACACTCTGACCTTTGCAGGCAGATATTTGAGCTTTCAGTGCCCAAGGAAAGAGCATGATTGCATCCTCTCCTGGGTGCTTGGGATGGAGACATTAATTTTCTTCAGGTCACTAACAGCGTCCAGGCTGCTCACATGGGGCTTAGTTTACAGTGTTTACGTTCCTGGACATATTAGTGTTCCCTGACATTGGGTTTGCTTGTGGCAGGGCCTTGGCATCACTACCAGTCTCCAATATGAATTTGTTTTAAAGTTTATTTTTTTTTAAGACATAGAGAAAAAGAAAGACAGAGAGAGAGAGAGCAGTGAGTTACAGAGAGATAGCGGGAGACACAGAATCAGAAGCAGGCTCCAGGCTCTGATTCCGTGACACAGAGCCCAAGGCAGAGCTTCGGCTCATGAACGACAATATCATGACCTAAGCCAAATTTGTAAGCTTAACCAACTGAGCCACCCAGGCACCCCTACCAGTCTCCAATCGAAACCAATTTCAAGGTCTCATATTTCCCAGGTTCACTCCTGGTTCATATGTGATAAAAAGTCCATGGGGGTTACCCTTGAACTTTGAATACTTTTTGCTGTTGTTGCTGTATTATGAGGATCTCCTGTTATATCCGATCACCTCCATGGTACAGGCTCTGGGGCCTTTGAAGTCTCTGTTTGTCAAAAGACTACCGGCTCTTCGCAAACAAGTACCCACTGTACTCACTCCCAATCTGGGTTTTGACCAGGCCTTTATACTTAGTCTGGAATTTAATTTTCTTCTCTGGTATACTCATGACCCACTTGCCTCTCTATTAGTTGAGTTTTGTAAGTGTTCTCGGATGAACATGATATAAAACCTTACACCATGCAAGAGACCTCTATTTTCTTAGAAATTCATTCTCTGCTCATCCATTAAGGGGCATTCAGGGAAGGGAATCCCACTCACATTCAACCCTATTATCTTTATTTGGTAAATGTTCCATGGGTTAACAGTGAAAAGACAAAAAAATGTCTAGATTTTTCCGGTAATACCAGGGTTCGCTGGACAATGTAGGATGGGTTCATAGGCTTCGTTCTCTAAAATAGTGAGATTCTTTCAGCATCATTAAGACCAAGTCAGATGAAAAATAAAGACAGAGAAAGCCTAGGACACATGCAGTTACACTTTACTGCTCTCACCCTGGTAATTACATCCGCAACAGTCTCATTTCCAAATAGGGTCTCATCCTGAAATATGGGAGTTTTTAGAACTTTTAATCACATGAATTGTTGGAGACACAGTTCAACGCGTAACAATTAATATCCCCAGTTTATTCAGATTTTCTTAGTTTTTACCTAATGTCCTTTTTCTGTTGTAAGATCCAGTTTATGATTCTTTGTGACATTGAGTTGTGAATTGTCTTTAAGCTTCTCTTACTGTGACACTTCTTCAGACTGTCCCTCTTTTGGTGATTTTGTGCATACTTACTGAGTGGGGGTTATGCCTGACTTCATTCAAGCCAAGGGATTACACCCGTTCCATGAAATCTCTGGAAGGGAATGTTTCTCATGTGATTCCATATATTTATACCATCAGTTAACAATATAGACGGCAGATACATGTGTAGACACTGAGTTACAACCCAATCCTTTCATATTCCTGTGGTTGAAATCTTTCTTGTTTTGTCTCATGGGGGCCCTTTAAGTTGGCTCGTGAACCCCTAGACACACCCTGTCCTTGTGTGTGTGCTCACACGGGTATGTGTGGTGGTTGTGCGCTGATTTGCTGGCGTTTGTTTGGGAGACCATGACAGACAATGACAGAGTGTCATTTAAGTGCCATTAGTATCATATAGAATAATTCTGTGGCTCAGAATGTTTTCCTCTGTTCACATGATTAATTCTTTTTCAGCGTTTAGCAACCCCGCGACCTACAGATGTTTGCAGAGTTTTGCTTCTTCCAATGTTGGATATAATTATCAAATTATTTATAAAAGTGACACCTCCTTGGTGACTTCTTAGTTGGTTCCTGGTTTGGGTGATTATTTTAAACCTAGAATAAATATCCATGTGCCAAGTTTAGGTTGCTTTCAGGCTTTAGTGATTAGGAATCAGTTGTTATAAACATTGAAGTGCAGGGGTTTTCCTATGGACAAAGATTTTGAAACTTATCTTCATAATTTTATAATTTTATATTGGCATTTTTTCACAAATAATAGATAAGAAGAAGAGACTAGCCACTGCCATGGAAATAATAGTACCAGATGCAGATAAGGCTGACTCATTCTTCAGTCACCACATGGGTAGACTTCAGAGAAAAAACAAAAATGCTTCATTTATTTTTATATCAGAAGGAAAAATTGATAAGATCTGGCCTAGAAGTAAAATACCTCAGCTGATAAAAGAAGAGATATCTCTTTCATGAACACTCTTTGTGTCGGAAGGGTTTTCTGAGAGTGACTTTGAGGACAGAAAGGACAGGAGGAACCTCACTCATGGGAGGTGCCCTTGCATGGACCTGCGCCCAAGTCATCAGCCATGGAAGGAGCAGAATCACAGGCTAAGCTGAGGAGGCCACTCCTGATGTGTTTCCCTCTTTACAGATGAGTAACTAGGTTTTTGTCTCACTTCCCCACAGGCCTGGAGCACTGTGTCAGCACTGAGACTGCTGTCCCATAATGAGCAGTAATAATCAGCCTCATCCTCGGCCTGGAGCCCAGTGATGGTCAGGGTGCCTGTGCTGCCAGACTTGGAGCCGGAGAATCGAGCTGGGACCCCTGACGGTCGATTGTTATTACCATCAATGATGGCTTTGGGGGCCATTCCTGGGATTTGTTGGTACCAGCCCACGTAACTACCAACTCCAGTGCAGGAGATGGTGACCCTCTGGCCCAGGGCCCCAGACACTGAGAATGGTTGATTCAGCCCCGACTGAGCCCAAGACCCTGGAAGGAGAAATAACAGAGAGGATATTCCTGGGGTCTAGAGACAAGAGGAGGAATCAGGCCCACACCTGTGCTTCCAGGGTCCCTTCCGTGTCCCCACATCAAGTCACCTGTGCAGTGAGCGAGGAGGGTGAGAAGGAGAGGGGACCAGGCCATGGCGGAGGTCAGCACCGATCCTGCCTTCTGTTGCCTCACAGCTGAGCAGAGCCTCCCTTCACCTCTCCCTTCACCTCTTCAACTGTTGAGAGGGGGAGGGCCCAACCATGCAAATGCGACCCCCTTGTTTTCTGACTCCTCACCGACTTCTTTAGGTGCCTCTGTCTGAGGATGTCAGGGGGATGGGCAGGGTAGGGGCAATTTCAGGGCAGGGGTGGGGAGGACACAGATGTGAGCCCTGAGCCAAGGGCACAGACAGTTGAGGGGGCACTTCTCAGCTCTGGTCTACCGTGACCCCTCAGAAACAGGCCTTGAGTGCCCCTTAGCGTCCAGACACAGACATGCCATTATATGACGTGAGCAGAGCCCATCAGATACCACTTCAGCCTCCCCACTGCTCTAGCCTCTGTCCCTGGCTAGGGCTAGGCCAGGTGTCCCCACTTGTGGCCCCCATCGCCTCAGGGCAGACTCTGTTTTACTCAGACTCCTGGGGGTGAGCCTGTCCATGGCTCCCTTGACTGTTCATGGGTCACGCCTGAGGAGGTGTCTCTACACACATTCCTCTAACAGTAACGGTGTACCAACAGGGGAAGGAGTTAACTGGATATGACAGCGGACGCAGGGCTCCAGGCGCCCGTGCCAGTGCTGAAAGCAGCAGAGAGCAGAGGGCAGCTCCCATGGGGAAATTTGGCAGATGGGACCTGACCCTGGTGAGATCGTTCTTAGATGTGCTTCTTACCCAGATGGAGTGTGTTGATTCACACTCTATCCCGGCATCTATGTCAATGTGCTCATTGTCAGACGTCTGAGTCATTCCAGTTTTCTCTCCCAAAGTGCATCAGGAAATATCAGTGAGATCCTAAGGATCCCATTTGGGGCATCTGCTCTAGGATTCATGTATATTCTTTCTGAATTCCTTCCCAAATCCATGGTAGCTCTGTTCCGGAGACCTTGCAAAGGACCGTTTTCAGCCTATGCCTTCCCTGGTGGTCAAGAGGAACTTGAATGACTTTCTGGTCCTTTTATTCTATGGCATCAATCTATGTGTCTCTTGAGAACAATACCACATTGGTTTTCATGACTACAGCTTAGTAATATAATTTGAAAGTGCGAAGTTTGGTTTCTCAAGGTTTGTTCCTTCTCAAGATTGCTTTGGCAGTTTGGGGTCTTTTCTGGTTCTATACAAACTTCAGGGTTTTCTAAATTTCTGTGAAAAATGTCATTGAAATTTCCATGGGGATTGCATTGAATATATAGAGTGCTTCGTGTTGTGTGAACATTTTTGCATTATATTTTGTGGAAATCCCTGGATTTAGGAATTACCTGGAGGCTGTGTGTGAGGCCTAAGGGTTTGTCTAAGATAACCTCCATCTCTATGCTTAAAAATGTGGATGGATTATGATGATTCAAATGAAAGGAGAGATACTAGTTTTGGCAATAAGGTAAAGAATGTGGATATGTGTATTTTTTCTTTTCTTTTTTTTCACTGATGTATTCTTTTTAATTCAAAACCTTTCCTGGCCACCAGCTAAGAACTGATATGCTGCAGATACGTAGTGCTGCGAGGACAAATAAAACTGTCAAGGTCGTGGAGCATGTTGGGTTTTCATGTGAGTCATTATGACAGACAAGGAGGAGATGTTTCATGGGAGGTATTCAATGGGAAGCATTAAATATTTATAGGACTAGAGCACACGGTTCTATGTTAACTGAGTGTCGACAACTAGAAGTGCAAGTGTGTATAACTGTATCTTATGTTTTATTTATATGTAGTTTGTGTTATATATATATATATATATATATATATATATATAGACACATATGTGTGTGTGTGTGTGTGTGTGTGTGTGTGTGTGATATAACCCCCAGCAGGTATATCCTAGATGTATTGTCAAGAACAGCGCAGAGATGGATTACATAAACCACTGGGGAAAATAATTGTATGAATATTTACAGTAGGAGTAGAACCTAGTGTGACACAAAGAAGGACTGGAGACTGATCTGGTGTGAGTAATTATAAAACATTGCACACTGAGAAAGGAGGGCTTAGAGCACCAGGAACTTCTGGGTCATGGGACTGAGCCCTGTCGGATAGTAAGGTCTGTCTGGAAAATACCTGTTCGGGTATTTTCCTGCTGGCCTGCCTCACAGCCCTGTCCTCTCAGTGCCAGTGTGAACACGCTACCGCTGACCCCAGTCCTGGTCACCCAGCTGCTCTGACAACACACAGCATCCCTAGAGGACACTCAGACCTTTGCTGATGGATATTTGAGCTTTCAGTGTCTAGGGAAGGAGCATGAGTGCATCCTCTCCTGGGTGCTTGGGATGGAGACATTAATTTTCTTCAGGTCACTAACAGCATCCAGGCTGCTCACCATAGGCTTAGTTTACAGTGTTTATGTTCCTGGACATATTAGTGTTCCCTGATATTGGGTTTTCTTGCTGCAGGGCCCTAGCATCACTACCAGTCTCCAATCTGAATTTGTTTTAATGTTTATTTTTTTTAAGACATAGAGAGACAGAAAGACAGAGACAGAAAGAGCAGGGAGTTACAGAGAGAGAGCGGGAGACACAGAATCAGAAGCAGGCTCCAAGCTCTGATTTCGTAAGATCCACTTAAGATTCTTTCCAACATTGAGTTGTGAATTGTCCTTGAGCTTTTCTTACTGTGACACTTCTTCAGACTGTCCCTCTTGTTGGTGCCTTTGTGCATACTTACTGAGTGGGGGTTATGCCTGACGTCATCCAAGCCAAGGGTTTACACCTGTTCCCTGAAATCTCTGCACAGGTATGTGTGTCATGTGATTCCATATATTTATACCATCAGTGAACAATATGGATGGCAAACATATGTGTAGACACTGAATTACAACCCAATCCTTTTATGTTCCTGTGGTTGAAATCTTTCCAGTTTTGCCTCCTGGGGGCCCTTTGGTTGGCACGTGAGCTAGACACACCCTGTCCTTGTGTGTGTGCTCACACAGGTATGTGAGGTGGTTGTGCGTTGATTTGCTTGCGTTTGTTTGGGGGACAATGACAGACAATGACAGAGTGTCATTTAAGTGTCATTAGTATCATATAGAATAATTCTGTGGCTCAGAATGTTTTACTCTGTTCACGTGATTAATTATTTTTCAGCGTTAGCACCCCCACAACCTACAGATGTTTGCAGAGTTTTGCTTCTTCCAATGTTTGATATAATTATCAAATTATTTATAAAAGTGGCACCTCCTTGGTGACTTCTTAGTTGGTTCCTGGTTTGGGTATTTACATTTAAACCTAGAATAAATATCCATGTGTCAAGTTTAGGTTCCTTTCAGGCTTTAGTGATTAGGAATAAGTTGTTACAAACATTGAAGTGCAGGGTTATACCTACAGACAAAGGTTTTGAAACTTGTCTTCATAATTTTATAATTTTAAATTAGCATTTTTTTCACAAATATTAGATAATAAGAAGAAACTAGCCACTGCCATTGAGATAATAGTTCCAGATGCAGATAAGGCTAACTTATTCTTCAGTCACCACATGGATACACTTCAGAGGAAAAACAAAAATGCTTCATTTATTTTAATATCAGAAGGAAAAATTGATATGATCTGGCCTAGAAGTAAAATACCTCAGCTGATAAAACAAGAGATTTCTCTTTCATGACAACTTTGTGTCGGAAGGGTTTTCTGAGAGTGACTTTGAGGACAGAAAGGACAGGAGGAACCTCACTCATGGGAGGTGCCCTTGCATGGACCTGCGCCCAAATCATCAGCCACAGAATGAGCAGAATCACAGGCTAAGCTGAGGAGGCAACTCCTGATGTGTTTCCCTCTTTACAGATGAGTAACTAGGTTTTTGTCTCACTTCCCCACAGGCCTAGAGCATTGTGTGAGCTTTTACACTATTGTCCCACGAAGAGCAGTAATAATCAGCCTCGTCCTCAGCCTGGAGCCCAGTGATGGTCAGGGTGCCTGTGCTGCCAGACTTGGAGCCGGAGAATCGATCAGGGACCCCTGAGGGTCGGTTGCTATTATCATAGATGATGGCTTTGGGGGCCATTCCTGGGATTTGTTGGTACCAGCCCACGTAACTACCAACTCCAGTGCAGGAGATGGTGACCCTCTGGCCCAGGGCCCCAGACACTGAGGATGGTTGAGTCAGCCCCGACTGAGCCCAAATCCCTGGGAAGAGAAACAACAGAGAGGATATTCCTGGAGTCTAGAGACAAGAGGAGGAATCAGGCCCACGCCTGTGCTTCCAGAACCCCTTCCTGTGTCCCCACATCAAGTCACCTGTGCAGTGAGCGAGGAGGGTGAGGAGGAGAGGGGACCAGGCCATGGTGGAGGTCAGCACCGATCCTGTCTTCTGTTGCCTCACAGCTGAGCAGAGCCTCCCTTCACCTCTCCCTTCACCTCTTGATCTGTTGAGAGGGGGAGGGCCCAACCATGCAAATGTGACCCCCCTGTTTTCTGACTCCTCACCGACTTCTTTAGGTGCCTCTGTCTGAGGATGTCAGGGGGATGGGCAGGGTAGGGGCAATTTCAGGGCAGCGGGTGTGGAGGTCACAGATGTGAGGCCTGAGCAGAGGGCACAGACAGTGGCAGGTGGCAGTTCTCATCTCTGATCTACCGTGACCCCTCAGAAACAGGCCTTGAGTGCCCCTTAGTGTCCAGACACAGACATGCCATTGTATGACATGAGCAGAGCCCATCAGAGACCACTTCTGCCTCCCCACTGCTCTAGCCACTCTCCTCTATCTAAGCATTAGACCAGGTCTCCCAACGTGGCCCCCCATCACCTCAGGGCAGACTCTCTGTTCTACTCAGACTCCTGGGGGTGAGCCTGTCCATGGCTCCTTTGTTCATAGATCAGGACTGAAGAGTTGTCTCTACACACATTCCTCTAACATTAAATGTGTACCAATAGGGGAAGGAGTTAACTGGATATGACAGCGGAGGCAGGACTTCAGGCACCCATCCCAATGCAGGAAGCAGCAGAGAGCAGAGGGCAGCTCCCACGGGGAACTTTGGCAGATGGGACCTGACCCTGATGAGATTATTCTTTACATGTGCTTCTTACCCAGATGGAGTGTGTTGATTCACACTCTATCCCGGCATCTATGTCAATGTGCTCATTGTCAGACGTCTGAGTGATTCCAGTTTTCTCTCCCAAAGTGCATCAGGAAATATCAGTGAGATCCTAAGGATCCCATTTGGGGCATCTTCTCTAGGATTCAAGTATATTCTTTCTGAAACCCTTCCCAAATCCATGGTAGCTCTGTTCCGGAGACCTTGCAAAGGTCCTGTTTTCAGCCTATGTCTTCCCTGGTGGTCAAGAGGAACTTGAATGACTTTCTGGTCTTTTTATCTATGGCATCAACCTATGTGTCTCTTGAGAAAAATACCACGTTGGTTTTCATGACTACAGCTTTGTAATATAATTTGAAAGTACAATAAATGGTGTCTCAAGGTTTGTTCCTTCTCAAGATTGCTTTGGCAATTTGGGGTCTTTTCTGGTTCTATACAAAATTTATTTTTTTTTTATTTCTGTGCAAAACGTCATTGGATTTTTTATGGGGATTGCATTGAATTTATAGAGTGCTTTGGGTAGTGTGCACATTTTAGCATTATATTCATTGTGGAGATCCCAGGATTTAGGAATTACCTGGAGGCTGTGTGTGAGGTCTAAGGGTTTGTCTAAGATGACCTCCATCTCTGTGCTTAAAAATGTGGATGGATTATGATGATTCAAATGAAAGAAGAGTTACTAGTTTTGGCAATAAGGTAAAGAATGTGGATATGTGTATTTTTTCTTTTTTTATTCACTGATGTATTCTTTTTAATTCAAAAACCTTTCCTGGGCACCAGCTAAATACCGGTAGGCTGCAGACACTCAGTGCCTCAAGGACAAACAAAACTGTCAAGGTCGTGGAGCCTGTTAGGTTTTCATCTGACTCACTATGACAGACAAGGAGGAGATGTTTCATGTGAGGTATTCAATGGGAAGCATTGAATATTTATAGGACTAGGGCACACGGTACTATGTTAACCGAGAGTCGATGACTACAAGTGTGTGTGTGTATAACTGTATCTTATGTATTATTTATACGTAGTTTGTGTTATATATGTGATATAAATCCCAGGAGATATATCCTAGATGTATTGTCATGAACAGTGCAGAGATGGATTAGATAAACCACTGGGGAAAATAATTGCGTGAATATTTACAGTAGGAGTAGAACCTTGTGTGACACAGAGAAGGACTAGAGAGGGATCTGGTGTCAGTAATTATAATACATTGCACACTGAGAAAGGAGCGCTTAGAGCACCAGGATCTTCTGGGTCATGGGATGAGCTCTGTCCTTACAATTCCCAAGCTTCTGCAGGTTCCCAAATGGGCAATCCCATCTGGATGGGGGCCCCATCTGGTGCAGGTGACCCAGTCACCTCCAGTGTCTCTCCTCAGCGCTGGGGCTCCCTGGCTGCATCTAGGGATGACTGTGTTGTTGACCATCGCCTATGGGTGCTCTTGGGAAAAGGCAACGTGAGAGGCACATGCCCCTTGTTTCTAATTACAGTCTGTCCTTGAAGAATCCCATGTGCATTTTTGTTAACAGACCCTGCCCCATGAAGTGTGAGGATGGGGGCAGGTGCAGAGGATTATGGGGACTGGCTTGCCTGGGTGGGAAGTGTCCTGACATGACAAAGAGATGGGATGTCTCCTCAGGCCTTCCTGATACAGCCTGTGGAGTGGTGAGCCTGCCCTCTGCCCTTCTTATCCCTCAGTGCAGGACACAACTTCCCTGAGGGGGTCCCTCACCTGACGTCCCAACAACACAACTATCTAAGTGGTGTGTGGGGGGGGGGCACAGAGTGATTCATGCTGAGGAAGCCACAGCTCTGAAGTAAGGACTGAGGTGTGGTGGTGCCTGCCACACAGGAGGTCGCACTTGGGGGATCAGAAGCCCCCGACCCTGTGTAGGGATGGATGGGGTGCCAGGCAGGTTCAAGTCCAGAGGGTCCCTCTCTGCTCAACTCCAGTTCCTTCTCCCAGTCCTAAGTGAGTCTGAACTCTGAGACCGCAGGGGGCGCTGGAGGTCTGTCCCTGTGCATTGGGGGAGGTGCAGGGATGGCTGGGGGGTGTCTCAGCTGGGCACCCAGTCCTGGAACCCTGCCTTGTACCCTCTGCTCTATGCTCACCGGGGCCCACATTTGGCTCTGCAGCCCCACCCCCCCTCAGCTGTCACCATATTTAGTGACTAGGTTTAGGGACCCAGGAGGGGAGTGATTTGCATGAAGGATTCCCCTCTGCTCTCCAAAGTGGGGAGGGGATGAGAGAGAGAGGCTTTGTGCAGTTCTCTCACTGGTGGGCTCAGTCAGGGGCACAGCCTGGGCTGTCTCCACCTTGACCTGGACCCCTCTCCTTCTCACCCGCCTTGTTCTCCGCTTAGGTGACTGGCTGTGGAAAGCAAGGCGAGTGATTATGGGCTGGGGTGTGCTGGCCTCCTTCTTCCCCTCTTTTGAAGAACAAGCTGGAGGCATTCCCTCAGGACCTGCCTGTCGTGTCTCCACTGCTCTGTTGCAGGGTCCTGGGCACAGTGTGCCCCGACACAGGAGGCCTCCCTGTCAGGGTTTCAGGGGCAGAAGGTGACCCTCACCTGGACGGGAATTAGCAACAGTGTTGGAGCAAATTATGTGGGCTGCTTCCAAGAGATTTCTCTCAGCGTTACCACAACTGTGGTGCTCAGAAGAAATGGGCCCTCGGGGATCTCAGCTCGGTTCTCTGGCTCCCACTCTGGGAACAAGGCCTCTAGGACCTTCTCAGCCTGCAGCCTGAGGATGAGCCTTATTGTTAGTGCTCAACATGGGGCAGAAGCATCCGTTCTGACATACTGCTGCAGGCCCATGGGGACCTGAGACAGAAAGCTGTCTCTGTCACCCCCAGGACTGCCAGTGAGAAACAGACAGGGAGGCCTTGGAGACCCTGGAGGGTCTGAGGGTCTGACTCTGAGCACAGAGGAAATTTAAAGGGTCAGTGACAGTAGTTGCCTCTCATTTGTTTTTTCTTCCTTTCCTGTCTCCCTTTCCTGTCTCCCTTTCCTGTCTCCCTTTCCTGTCTCTCTTTCTTTCTTTCTTTCTTTCTTTCTTTCTTTCTTTCTTTCTTTCTTTTCTTCTCTCTCTTTCTCCCTCTATCTCTCTCCCTTTCCTCTTTCCTTCCTTCCTCCCTTCCTTTCTTCCTTGGATAAAGAGCTTTATTTGGATTAAATGAGAGCTGGTGAAAGAGAAGGGCCCAAGACTCCAGTGAGATTAGGTTCCAAAAGGGCAGGCAGAGCTTATCAACCCAATGGACTCCACCTCCCAGCAGCCTTCCAGTTAGTAGGGTCAATAAAGGCCTGCTGGGAAATGTATTTGCCAGTAAATCACCAACGTTTGCCAACCATCACTACAATGGTAGAGTTTCTCTTTTCCATAATTAAATCTCCACAACACCTCCCATGACACCACAAATATTACAAAAAATGTTTTAAAAAATCACATTTGACAGATCTTATACTTGTCTTGAGTAGTTAGCTCCGAAGTCTCATCATCTGCCAAAAATAGTTCTACTAAACTCATTGGCTGAAACGTCCATCCATGTAGTGAGAAGACAGTCTTTGCTGGCCCATGGTCATTCTAATCCAATTTCCCCAGCCAGTAGGGCTGCATAGCAGAGTAAGGCTCAGATTGGGGGTGAAGGGGGAAGGGACGGGGCTAATTTTCTCCAGTATAAGTTCGCATCTAAAGCTTGGTGGGAGAGCAGAACCAGAAAGGCTTGAGGGAAGGGTCCAGGCCCTGTACTCGGTCTGAAGAGAAGGAGGAGGAGGAGGAGGTGGAGGAGGAATGCTTACCATGCTTGTTGTATTTGCATATCTGTAAGAACTTTCTTCATTTTCTTCCATGTCTTCTTTTCCATCTGTTTTCCATGCCAGGTGCCAAGGGATTCACAAGAGGAATGCCAGGAGCAGGTGGTGGGTAGGGAGTAGGTAGGGACCTAGGGGTTGGCCTCCCGGATGCCCTGGTTATGGTGCAGGATGGGGGTGCACTGGGGAGAAAGCTGGATTCCCCCGGGGAGCTGCTGCAGGAGATGGAGAGGGGCCTGGAGGGCAGGCAGGGTGGTCAGGTGGTGGATGGCAGGATGGGCACCTTCAGGGTACCTGACGTCAGTAGATCTGGATTTGGACCTGGCTGCTTGGCATTGGGATTCCACATGTTCAGGTGTTTCCTCCAGCCTTTACACACACCACCACCCGGGCTTGACTCACCCTGCCTCTCACCTCAAGTTCTTTTTCCTAAAAATAAAACAAATCTAGTGAGATAATTTGCATGTCACCGAGTTCACTCCTTCAAGTATACAACCCAGCAGTCTGTAGTATATTTACAGAGTTGTGCAAACATCATCATGATCGAATCGACAACATTTCCATCACCTGCGGAAAAAGCGCTGACCCACTAGCAGTCACGCCATTGCCCCTCTCTGCACTCACCCCTTTGTCACCACCGGTTCCTTCCTGTCTGCAGTGACTTCCCTCTTGCGCACATTTCACAGGTGCTGAATCACAGAACAGGTGCCACTGTAAGCACTTCACTCACTGGCATTAAGAATGTGTGCATTGTTGCGGGAACATCAACACCACCATCTGTAAATATATGGATTGCTTCACTTGGTTGCTTGTCACTCTTGTGCAGCGACCATGCCGATCTATCTGTATGGTTCCAGTTTTAATGGCATCGGCTGTCAAAACAGTAATCACTTACTTTTCCTTAGTGGTTTATACAATAATTAAGGATTTCATTCTTTTTCAATTTTTATCTTCCAATATCAATTCACCCCTTCCATGATTTATGTTATATATTTGTACATACTTCTTTTTGTTCAACAATTTAGCCAGTAGTTGTTGTATTCTGTTATGAAAAATAATACTGTGTGTTATGAGACTGTTTTTCTGGTTTTGGTGTCATGCATTTTTGCTTTACCCTTGGAGAGGATGCAGGCTGTGTCTCCTTTCCCTGGTTCCTATTCCCTCGTGCCTGGTGGATGCCAAATGTTCTTGCCCCTCATTTCCCTTGACTGAGGTGTTTCCAGAGTCCCTTCCTGACTTTCTCACCCCCTGTGCCCACAGCTCTGCAACTGAGACCTCCTGTCTCCCTCTTGCTCTTCCTGGATGCATGTCCCGTGGTCAGGGCTCAGGTCTCCCCACATGCCGGCCTGTGTCTTCACA
Organism: Panthera tigris; assembly: GCF_018350195.1. Lineage (NCBI taxonomy): Eukaryota > Metazoa > Chordata > Mammalia > Carnivora > Felidae > Panthera > Panthera tigris. The sequence goes on from NC_056671.1 coordinate 20,328,592, forward strand.
TTCAAGGGACTTTCTCCTCTCATGCTGGTTCAGGCCACTAGTCGCCTTCCCTTTCTGTCTCCTGCAGCTTTTTCTGGAACCCACTTTTCTTCCCACTGATGCTCCTGACTTGTAGTGTGAGCACGGGAGTGAAGCCGCCAGGGTTTCCAGTCTGAGCGCTTATTTATTTGCTGATTTTCACTTCCGGGTTGTGCGAAGTTGCAACTCGGTCCATCTCATGCTTTACGGAAGGTGTGAATTTTGTGTAGTTTCCTCTGTCTTCTTAATTGTTGGTGTGTTTTTAACAGCTGTCATGGGTATTTCCAATTTCTTTGTTTCTAAATTTTCCATATTTTTAATATAATGAGCACCAGAATTTTCCATATTTTTAATAAAATAAAATATAATTTTTATATATACTTTTATATATACTTTGACATAAAAGGAAAAGTTATCAGAGCTAAGTGCTATGACCAATACACTTCATATTTCTCTTCAACTTCTTATGAATACAAAAAGAATGTAACTAAAAACAGAAGTAAAGTGTAATAAGAAAGAATAAGGTTTTTATTTGAGAAATGATATATGTTATATAAAAGGCTCAGGGCATTTAAATTTAAAAATATTTTACTGAAAAAAACAATTCAGTAAAATCATCAGAAGTATGTAAAATAAAACGTATTATTTTAATAAAATTTTAAATAAGAGTTTTACTTTTTTAAATCCCTCATTTTTTTTTTTACTCATGTCTTTAATTATTTAAGCAATTACTGTTCACATTTGGACTTCTTTTAAGTTAATTCTTCTGTTCTCTTTTTTATGTGTACCATTTTTTTCTATATTCATTTAGTTTTTCATAAGTTAAAAATAATGAAAATAGTCCTAATAAGATTACCAAAAAAAGTTAAAGTGCTGAATAAACATGTTGAGATGTGTGCAATTTGTATTTTAAAGGAAATTGTAAAATTCCCTGAAGTATATGAAAGCACATTTGAAAAAACTGGCGAATGTTTACTTTTGTCTTCAATAAGAAAACTAACCATAAACATGTTAACCTTTTTAGCTGGTGATCTCATTTCTATCTTCTATGTTTTACTTTGGATTCTGGATAGAAGATACTTTCTAACTTCAAGGAAGTTGAGGGCAATCTGACTATGTATTGAAGACAGGGCAAGACATACCAATGAGTTACGGAGAGAATGTGGGAAGTGAAGGGTCATGGAGTGTCTGAACTAGGGACATCCCGGAGGGAGTTTCATAAATCCATAGTGGGAGCCGTCAGCATGGCGTGTGCACCTGCAGCCACAGTCAGCTGGCAGATTTAGGGGGATAAGAAGCATCCTGGTGGATTCCATGGGCGTGGGGAGGGGGCTAGTGAGGTGAGGAGACTAATCCTTGGTGGGTGATGAGGGATGGAGTATGGGGATAATGGTGACCCATGACTTGATGTAAGTGAGGAGGGACAAGGGGTATAAGGAAGTGAAGAAATCAGCAGGGAAAGGGAAAGAGAAAATGCAGTTTCTTTCCTATTCCAAAAACCCTCCCACTCACCTTCACCCTGGACAGGAGGGGGTGCTATCTCTCCCACCCTGCCTCCTGCCTGGTCACCTTGACACCAAGGTGTCAAGAAAAAAAATTGGTTGTGATAATAGTTGAACTATTAAAAACTAGATGACAGCAGGGCTCCCTTAGCCTTTCAGGGGGTGTGATTCTCTTCCAGAGACTTCCTGCAAACTTCAGAATATAGAATCATTTTTCTTATGCCCCAGAATCTGTTTCCCAAGAACTATCTGGACAGTAGATCCTCCAGAGAAACATTCTCCTCTTGTCACTTATGTTCTAGGTTTTAGCCTTTTCCACTGAAAGTCATCACAGTGGACACCTGCGGACACAGGGGACTGTGGGATGGCTGTGGTGTGGGGGCAGGAGGGCTCTCCTGGAACAAGGCCAATGACCAAGCATCCCAGGTTGAGTCTCTGTCCCCGTGGGCAGCACAGTCCCCAACCATCTCTGGGCTCCAATCTGCAGCTGATACTGTTTGGTACATTGATTCTGGGAAAGCAGTCTCAGTGCTGCTCTCACAAGGCCAAGGCCCGTAAGAATGTGACATATAATCTCTCTCTGCTCTCAGGGCTGGGCTGTCACTCCCTTAGTGACACCCTCAGGCAGGGAGGGGGAACCTTTACAGCGAACTTTTTTATTCCAACCCAGAGCTACAAGGCTTGTGACCTCAGGGACACAGTCCCCCTTATCTCCACCTCTCTACCACTCATATGTGAGTTCTTTGATGGGAACTTCCGGGTCCAGGTGACCTTGGTAATATCATCTTGTGCAAAGTGTCTGGTAATGTTTTTGACTTATTTTCTATTCAGGTTGTTTGTTTTCCTGTACCTTGTTTGTTTGAAAAGTTCATTGTATGGTTCCTTCCTTCCTTCCTTCTTTCCTTCCTTCCTTCCTTCCTCCCTCCCTCCCTCCTTCCCTCCCTCCCTCCCATCTATCCTTCCTCATTTCTTTCCTTCCTTCCTTCCTTCCTTCCTTCCTTCCTTCCTTTTTCCTTCCTTCCTTCATTCCTTCCTTCCTTCCTCCCTCCCTTCTTCCCTACTTCCTTCCATCCTTTTTTCTTTCTTTCCTTTCTCATACACATTTATTTGTGCATTTATTTTGTACTGCTCAACTGTACAGAAGTTTGACAATTGATCTGAAATAAATTCTGTTTCTGGTTTATTGGTTTTCACTATTAGATTTTATTTTTGTCATTACTCTGGAGAAATGGTACACATCTTCTCTTATAGTATAGACACTGAGTATCAGATTTTCCAGTCAGTCAGCTCATACTACATATGAGTCATGGGCCGGGTGCTCTCCATCTGCTACAATGCTCCTGAACCCTCTGTGATCTTCTCTCATAGTCATTGCCTTTGAAGTTGGCCAAATATGCCAGTGCTTCTAATAACTTGGGGAAAAGGAAAGAAACTTTGCTCTGGAGCAACTACCAGCATTGGTAGAAAAAGTCCTTGTGAGGATTCCATCTGGAGGCCTGAGGAACACATGCCCTGAGCCCACACATGCCGGAAACCAGCTGCCAAACGGGAGATTTTGTTCAGATACAAGGGATTCAGGACAGAACCAAGGTGTTCAGGTCTCATTCCTCCCGTCTACTTGTCACCTCTACAGATATTCCACATAATCTGGCAGTGAGTTGGCTTCTGGCAGGTGCCTTGGGTGATTAACAATCTAGGATTATCTAAAAACAGACATTAGGCATGTAATGACCCAGACTGACCTATAAGTTCACCCATCATTACAGCTGGCATGGGTTTCCCTTACAGATTCTCTTACATGTTACTGTTGTGCCAAATGTGTTGCAGCTGTTGTTTTGTGAGGGTCTCCTGATAGGTTCCCTCAATCCCAGGGGACAGGCCCTGGCCTCTAACATCGGTCTGTACATGAAACTACAATACTGGTGGGGAAAGTATTTTCTGCCCTTGCACCCTACTCTGGGTTTTAATGTACTTATTGGTATTTTCTTGGCAATTCGTAGTTTTCTTCTGATGCAGTGATGTATCTATTACCTTTAAGCCTATTTTAAAATTGCTCTGCACATTAGGACTGATATAAAAAGAACACTGTATATAAATAAAGTGTATCAATGGACCCTTGCCTTTATTACAGATTCTTCTTCCACTGCTGGATAAGGACCCCCATGGCCTGTTATCTCCAACAACCTGGGCCCCAATTCACTGTACTGGGAAATACCCTGCTTGCTTTTTTTTCATTTCCTTAGACTCCCTGTTCCTCCTCACTTCTTTAAAATCACGGATCATCCTTATCATCATAATGTATTCTTTGTAACCACCGACATTAGTCTTGCCTGCCTCGCTAACAGCCCCCACAGAACCCACTATGCCACTTCCTCCCCAGCTGCCTGTGGCTGCAGGTGCACGTGGCCGTGCTGACTGTTCTCGCTCTGAATTTATGAGACTCCCTCTAGGGAGACCCTAGCTCAGCCACTCTGTGATCCTCCATTTCTCCCATCCCTCTCTGTAATCCATTGTTACGTCTTTCCCCGTCCACAGTACATAGTCAGACTTTTCTCGATTTCCTTGAAGTTAGAATGTATCTCCCATCCAGACCCCAAATTGGAAACAGAAGCTAGAAGATAGTTGCAGGAGCTCACCTGTGAACTGTTACAATGCTTATATTTTGTTTTCTTCTTAAAGACAACAACAATATGTTCACCACTTTTTTCAAACGTGCCTTCACATTCTTCAGGGAGTTTTACAATTCCCCGTAATATACAGATTGCACACATCTCAGGATATTTGCTCTTATTGTAATAGCGCTCCCACTGGTCTTTTTTTAAGATTTAAAAACATTTTTTTACATTTATTTTCAGAGGCGGGGGAGGGGCAGAGAGAGGGAGAGAGAATCCCAAGCAGGCTCCACCCTGTCAGAACACAGCCCAATGTGAAAACCATGAGATCACAAACCATGAGATCATGACCCGAGCCGAAATAAAGAGCCAGACGCTTAACCGAGCCACCCATGCGCCCCAGCACTCCCACTATTCTTAAAATAAAACTTGCTTCAAGCTTATGCATTCTTCGTTTGCTGACCAAAGATTTTTGGTCTATAGCAGAACTATCCTACTTTCCTTCAGATTTGCAGACCACTGGCCTGAGGAGTGAAGGACCAAACGCTCCCAGAGGATAAGTCAAACAGGAGATGTCAGTAAGTGTATGCAGAGTCATGTCTTCATATGGTTTATGGTCTGGGCACCTGCTTCTCCTGCACAGAGCCCCTACCATTTTGACACCTTCCCGTGGTGAACCCTCTGGCTTCACCTGGACAAGAAAGATGGGTTTTGAGACATCTGTCCATAGTCTTCCCAGGTTGCTGGCTTCCTTTCTCACCATCACTCGTCTCTCCAGCACTGATTTTTCAGTGACTATAGCAGAACCCGACTTTGGAACTGGTTCTTTGTCCAGTAACATTAGCACTTTTATTTTGTTCGTAATAACATTAAAATCATTTTCATTATTATTTTTTTGAGAGAGAGGAATGGAGAGAGAGAGAGAGGCTGCAGGGGAGGGGCAGAGGGAGAAGGAGAGGGAGCATCTCAAGCAGGCTCCATGCCTGGCAACAGGCTGACCTGGGGCTTGATCTCACGACCGTGATCCTAACCTAAGATGAAATAAGCAGTCAGTCACTTAACAGATGAGTGACCCAGGCATCCCTTCATTATTTTTTTAAAAGTGTTAATGTTTATTGGGGCGCCTGGGTGGCTCAGTCGGTTGAGCGTCCGACCTCGGCTCAGGTCATGATCTCATGTTCTGTGAGTTCGAGCCCCGTGTCGGGCTCTGTGCTGACAGCTCAGAGCCTGGAGCCTGCTTTGGATTCTGTGTCTCCCTCTCTCTCTGCCCCTCGCCTGCTCATTCTCTCTCTCTCTCTCTCTCTCTCTCTCTGTCAAAAACAAATAAACATTAAAAAAATTTTTAAAAAGGTTTTAATGTTTATTTACTTTTGAGAGAGAGAGACAAACAGATACAGACACAGAGAGACAGAGTGCAAGTGGGGGAGGGGCATAGAGAGGTAGACACAGAATCTGAAACAGGCTCCAGGCTCTGAGCTGTCAGCACAGAGCCCAAGGCAAGGGTTCAAACTTGGGAATGATGAGATCATGACCTGAGCCAAAGTCGAATGTTTAATAACTGACTGAGCCACCTAGGAGCCCCATCCCTTCATTATTTTTAACTTATGAAAAAGTATCATTATTTAAAGATTATTGAAATAATTAATAGAAACTTTAATTTATATTTCTGATGACTCCACTGAATTTTCTTATCAGTGCAATATTTTTAATCTAAATACCTTGAGCTTTCTATAAGCAGAAAGTTTGGAGGTCCCTAGAACAAAACCAAAACAAAAGAAATATAAAGACAGAAAAAGAGGAGACAGCTTTCCTGACCCAAAAGCAATAATTTCAGCCCCCAGCTGTTTTCTGGAATCCATACCCTGCAGGCTCTACTTGCCCAGTACACATCTTGCAGAACCTTCTAGGAAGCGTTGGAACAAATAAATACAACAACCTGGTCATAGAAGATTTTAAGGAAACAAAGGGAATGCGAAAACTAAGTCTCTACGAGGTCAGGAAACAGTCTGACCACATCAGAGACAAAAACTCAGTGGTGTAACACCCAGTGTTGTTTCAAAAGTAAAGCTGACCTAAAGCACATTCTTGAGTTGTTTTTGCAGGGTTCAAACCGCGCCCCAAAGGGTTAATGAGGTTAGAACTGTCCCCAGCAGGACCTGCACTGACACCCCTTCTTTTTTCACAGGAAAGTCAACCTTCTGTTTCAGAGGCAAACAGCAGGCCGGGCTTGGCAGCCTAGACCAGGTACATCCTCCACCAACTCCACCTGCTCAGATGGACCCCGGCGTGTCCTCCAGGGACCTCCGCCTCAGGATGATGTTCAATCTCCGCTCTCGGAGGAGCACAGGCTTCAGCTAACACCTCACAGGATACACACACAGGCCCGTGCTCTCAGGACCCCTGCACAACCTGGTGCCACCTTACGTGGGATGACAAAACTCCCTCTTCTGGGTCTCCATCCTAACCCTGAATCAAAGGAACCCACTCCCCTCCACTCAGGGAGTCACAGCTTTGGAAGTTACTCCCCTGATCTCCTTACTGGCTGCAGATCAAGATTCCTTTGTGTGACGTCTAGTGCAGCCTCTCCCCCTGTGACTCACCAAGGAGTGAACTCATGGTGGTTCTGTGACACTTGGACCTGATACATTTCATCCCTTAACAAGAAAACCTGGCTTATTCTCCCTACTCTACCTGTGGTTTTAGTCACATTTATTGAATGTATTAATAAGAAATTGCCAATACATATAAACTAAATATATTTGATCGTTTTTACTCCTTATATCAATGTTAGAATCCAGTAAAAAATAAAAACAGTAATTAACTTAAGAAGTATTCTTTAAAGGAGGTTCCCTTTTGATATGATTTTTTCACATTTAAACAAAATTTTCATGAGAATTTCCGGATAGCTGAGGTGAAATATCCATGACAGCTCTTAAAAACACCTGCATAATTAAGAAGGCAGAAGAAACTACACAAGACTCACACTCTTTTAACACATGAGACAGACCGTGCATCATCTTCACACAGCATGGAAGTGAAATAAATGAGGAAGTAAATGCAAATGCAAAAGTAAATGCAGGGACCCTGGTGGCCTTGCTCGCACACTCACACCACAAGTCATGAGCTTTAGTGGAAAGAGAAGTCAGTTCCAGAAACATCTGTGAAGAGAGAAGGAGAAAGTTAGCAGCAGCCTGAACCACCCTCAGAAGAGAAAGTCCCCTGAGTGCGAAGACACAGGACAGAGTGCGGGGAGACCTGACCCTGACCACAGGATGGGCATTCAGGGCGAGCAGGAGGGAGATAGGAGGTCTCAGATGCACTGTTGTGAGCAGATGGGCAAGAAAGTTGGGAGAGCAGCTCTGGAAACACCTCAGTGATGGGAAAAGAGGGGGAAGGAGACAGTAAGCACCTGCCAGCCACGAGGGATAAGAAAGAAGAGAAAAGAGAAACAGCCCACCTCCCTACCACAAGGAAAGCAAAAATGTATGATACAAAAACTAGAAAAATTGTCTAATAATCACATAATAATTTTCATAACAGAATGGAAGAGTCACTGGCTAAAGTTTTGAACAAAAATGGAATCTTCAAAAGTATACACAGTTTAAAAATGACAAGGGGTAACAGATATTGGAAAATAAAAATTAAAAAAATGAAATCTGTAGTTACTTCATAGAGCGCTGAAGAAAAATAAATTATGCTTATTTAGACAGCCTCTTATTAAAATGGGAATCTTCCAGATCAGTTAGCACGGCATCCATACAAGGGTGGTTTGCAAATAAGTGAAGAGGGGTCCATGCCATGGAGGATAGGCACCAGGTTCTGCTTCTGAGCACACAAGTGAGACACCTGCACAAACCTCTCGCTCCCCTCCTGGGACAGCAGAGTGGAACCCTTCATGCAAGTCATTCCATCCCCTGGGGTGCCGGAACTGAATTTGGGGAAAGCTGGATGTGAGTTGGGGCTGGGAGGCCTCTCCTGGGCTGCAGTGAGCACAGAGCAGAGGGCACAACGTAGGGCCCCAGGCCTGGGTTTCGAGCTTAGACCCCCACAGACTATCAGGGAGAATGTGACCTGAGCACAAGGGCAGAGGGCACATACGCCCCTCCACAGCATCTATGTGGGAGGCCTGAGGGGAAAGCCAATCTCTCTCTCAACTCAAGACATTTCCCACTCTTGCAGTTCATTCCCTATAACCCTGTGCCCTGACCTTGTGTGTGTGTATGTATGATTTAAGTATATATATATATATATATATATATATATATATATGTGTATGTGTGTGTGTGTGTGTGTGGTCATACATATGAAACACAAATTACTTACATGAAATATTAGATATGGATATACATATATACACACTTTTAGCCAACCACTCTCACTTAACATAGAACTGTATGCCCTATTCCTACAAATGCTTACTGTTTCTCTCTGAACTTCACATAAAACATCTGATCACTGTCTTTCATAGTGAGTTAGATGAAAACCCAACAGATGTCCATGACCTCACAATTCTGTTTGTTCCTTATAGCACAGTATGTGGAGCTTGTTGATACTTAGCTGGTGCTCAGTCAATATTTTTAAATTAAAAAATAAATCAGTGAATAAAAAAAGAAAAAAAATATACACATATCACTTTCTTTAACTTATGGCTAAAACATATATCTCCATTTTATTTTGGACCATCATTATCCACCCAGATTCTTACCCCCAGGCATGGGTGTCATCTTAGACACATCCTTATACCTTACTCATAACCTCCAGGTAATTCCTAAATCCGGTGCTTTTCACAGCAAAAGTAACTTTAAAATGTCCATGCTACCCAAATCAATCTATAGATTAAATACAATTTCTATGAAAAGTCCAATGACATTTTTTCACAGAAATAGAAAAAAGTCCCGAAGTTTGTATCGAGTCAGAAAAGCCTCCAGGGGCCAAAGCAATCTTGAGAATGAACTGTCGCAGGGTGTATGGCCAGAGTCACAAAAGATGAGTCCGCAAACGAAGTGCCGTTAAGTGAAGGTCCTCATACTCGAGTCGGGATGAGGCCCCAACTCTAGAATGAAGCTTCTTTTTATTAGGATAATTGCTAAAGACTATGTACATAAAGTCAGCTAAGCAAGTGTGTTACTCAACCTAACGGTCTAGCTTTTCAAGGTTGAATTTCCAGTTAACTGGTTTCTGTATCACTAGGAAGGGTCAGATGTGAAGGAGGATCCACCTTGGACACGTTCAGCTATGTAAACATGTCCTAAAGCCTTGCACCTTCTCCAGCCCTTCCCTTTTGAAGTCTTTTCCTTGGAGGCTTCTCTCCTGCATCTCCCACAAAGAACAAAGCTGGAGTCATCATACTTTCTGCTTTCAAATTTTGTAGTCATGAAAACAGTGTGGTACTGGTGTAGAATGAGACACATAGATAGATGCCACAGGAAAAAAAGAGACCAGAAATAAATGCAAGTTCCCCTTGACCACCAGGGAGGATGTAGGCTGAAAACAAGGACTTTGCACGGTCTCTGGAAGAGAGCTAACGTGGATTTTGAAGGGGATTCAGCCAGGAATGTGCATGAATCATACTGCAGATGCCCCAAATGAGATCCTCAGGTTCTCACTGGTGTTTCCTGACACATTTTGGGAGAGACAGCTGGAAATGCCGGACCCCGTGCAATGGGACACATTGATACTCATGCCATGGTGGGCAGCGTGCATCCACATGGTCAATCTGGGGTAAGAAACGCAGCCCAAAGGACGCTTTCAGCTGGGTCAGGGCACACCTGCCAAGAGCCGCTGCAGGAGCTGCCCTCTTTTCTCTGCTGCTTCCTGCGTTGGCACGGGGTCCTGAGCCCTGGTTCCGCTGCCATTCCAGGTTACCCATTCCCCTGCTGGTGCACTGTTACTTTGGGGAATGATGAAAAGGTCCTAGAAATGGATAGTTGTGACGGTTACATAACACTGCAAATACACTTAGCGTCTCTGAGAATGATTAAACTAGTAAATTTACCGTTATGTGTATTTTTGTAATTATTAACTAAAAGTTGAAAATCAAAATTATATTTAAGAAGCTATAGTCAAACAAATACCCTTGCCACCCTTATATGTGCTCCCCTATTGTAACTCACCCCAGCACTAACAAGTTACAGCAATTAAAAAATTTGTTTTCTTGCTGCAGATTCCACACGTAAAGGAGATGGCACAGTATTTCTCTTTCTCCGCTGGGCTTATTTCACGTAGGGCAATGTCCTGCACATTCGTCCAAGCTGTCTCTAATGACAGGACTTCCTCCTGGAAAGACCCATGGGGTTGACTTCCTTTGTGCACACATGGGGGAGATCCTGCTCCTGGTACCCCACCGCCTTCCTACTACTGGGATCACTGATGAGGAGAGGAGAATAGGACACAGTCAGTGCCTTGGGGGCTCAGGGCGCCAGCCACAGGGGTGCCCATTGGGCCCTGGTGGTGGCAGCTGTGGGAAACTCACATCTGAGGGATCTACTTCACCCACCTTCCCGAGAGCAGGCTCAGCATTTTGGAGCAATGGTGGTACTTCCTCTTCACCCTCATAAGCCCCACTGGGAGGTTTGCTAACCTGACACCCAAAGCTCCTCCCAGGGCTAATCGCCATCTCCTGACTTCACACCTGAAGGGCAGGTACCCAGCCAGTGCGCCAGGCCAGCGGAAACACACAGCGACTCAGTCAGCCCTGAGCACAGGAGCCTGGAGGGAAGGGAGGGCCTCGGCTCTGACCCCAGGAGATACAGAGTACATATTGTGGAGGACTGTCCACCAGCCAGGATGGTGCCTGCACTCTGAAAACTAATTTGATGTGCCTTTGTGAAGAGAACAAAAGCCAGCTCAATAGGCTCTGATATTTACACGTGGCTGACCAGACAAAGTGTCTGTGTTATCATCGTTATTTTGTTGCCTTTTCTGTTTTTAATTTCCCTGAGAGTTCTGATACGTTGCATAAGAAACTGGGAAGAAGTCATTCAGATCCAGAAGCCACTGACAGGTACAGTCAGTGTGTATGCAAGTTATTTCAAACTTCAGGAGAGTCAGAATGCAAGGGTCTGACAATTAATGAAATGGGTATAGGACATTGGGCAGGTGTCATTATGGCTGGTGGTCACAGCAGAGGGTCCAGCTCCTCCCAGGCAAAGGCTGTCATAAATGCTCGTGCAATACAGGGTCCTTAGGAAGGTTTAGCCTGCACCCCAAGATATCTCAGGAGAACATGGTGTGTGCCTGAGACCCCTGTGGCTGGATAGTGTGGAGAAAGGGAGGGAGAGGAGAGGTCACCCGGGGTGCTCTGGGCCCCATGGAGGGAAGAACTCTTTTAACAAATGTGAATTTATCCATTCTTCTTAAGCTGGTAGATACAGGGGCTGAGACCCAAAGCCGCTACTCCTCAGCTCCTTCCCTCGCCTTCCTGTCCCCAGGCCTAGAGGTCTATCAGTGACAGCCAAGGCCAGTCCAGGGGTCCTGGGTCACAGAAGCATGGACTGCATGGTGGTCTTGGGAAAGGAGGGGATGAGGTCACTGGAGAGGGAGCTGCAGGTCAGGAATATGACCTCAGGGAAAAGGATCTGGAAGGATAGACAAAATCTGAGTGAACCATTGATTAGAGAAGTCTTCCTCCTTCCTGCCTTCCTTCCTTCTCCTGTGAGAACTGGGCATGGATATCCTCTTGTGTATTTCCTTATTTTTAATGAGAATTTCATTCTCCACAGGGATCACTGCTGGGATCCCTGCTATTCCCTCCATTTGTCTCAGACTTTTAATCCCAGCTGTGCCTCTGGTCAATGCCACTCATTAGAGATTTAGCTCCACAGCAAATCCTAGGACAGAACTTGGGACAAGGAGACCTGGAAGATGTCACTGGGCGTCAGCTGGAGAAAGATGACAACAGAGGAAACAGGGAAGGGGGAATGACACATGTCCCTGGGTGGGACACAGGGAGGTGACAGAGTGGACCCTCAGCTATGGGAGATGGAGGGATGTTCCAGAGGGTCTTGTGGAAGGAGGCTGATGCCCAGAGAGACAGAGATGCCCTGACTGACACAGGTGAGGTCAGGTGGGAGAGCAGGTGGAGGGCAGGTGAGGGGTCTGCTGTCCCCGCGTCACATGGCAACCATGATTTAGACAGGTGTGGAAACATCACAGACGACCAGGGCTGAAGGATGCCTTTCCTCCCCCATAGGAAGGATGGGGGTGTTACTGTAACTCCTTGACTGAGGGCTTAGTCTGCACCATTCATTCGTTCATTCATTCATTCAATTCATTCATTCATTCTTTCATTCAACCCACATTAAAGTAATTTCCGCAAGTGTAAGATCAGTGCTCATCACAGTGTGAAATAAAATATGATTTTTATTCATTTCAGAGTTGTGGTACACTGTCTGTTTCATATGATGTGCAAGGTTGCTGTTTGCCTTTCTCCTTCTCTGTATTTGACAGCCCAACTTATATTACCCAAAGGTTCCTACCCAATCGATTTGTGTCTATTTATCAAAGGAATCCTTGATACACTGGGAAAAAAAGGATACAATTGTATATGCACCAAATGTAAAATATAAGGAGGATCTAAAACTTAAGACAAAAGGAAGAATCAAAAGGAGTAATTGACACATCTGAAAAATACAGTGTCAGCTTCCATAAGTCACCATGAAATATAGAAATAATTGACGAATATCATATTGCTTAGAAATAGCAACTGAAATCGTAGCAGTTTGAAAACTAATGAATTTATTCTTTATTTATCATAATAAACTGGGGAGTCACACTAATCAGCCGGGATCCCTGACCTTGAAGGGAGCCCTGAGCCAACCCAAGAAACTCTCAGATATTCTTAAGGCACCCCAAGTCAGAAAATCCTTCCCTGCTGGGAAGGCCTGTGTTTCAGGAAGGATTGGAAAACTGGAGGTGGGAGAAGAACCCAGGTCCCTGGAGTCCGTCACGAAGTTGGAAGGGACAGAAAGATCCAGCTAACCCCTAGTGGCTTTTAACATGAGTCAGAATTACAAACAAATGCAACAACACATCAGTAATTAAGGGTTTTTAAGGGAACAAAGGGAATACAAAGGTTAACAATCTCCACCAGGCCAGGAAAGTGCTTCACCACATCAGAGACAACACAGCAGAGGGCAAACTCCCAGCGCTGTGTCAGAGGAAGCAAGGCCCTACATTCCTTTCCCCAGGTCAGGAGCCCAAACCTCCTCCAGTTTATACTGGCTCTGGGAGCAGGCCCCTGGCCCCTTCCCCTTGCGGGACGGTTACTTCTGCTTCGTTATAATGTCAGTCTCCACACGAGGAGGAGCGCAAGCTGCACGGACATAACCTAGGATGCAGGTAGGGTCCTGTTTTCTAAGTGTGCCCGTGAGACACGATGGCCACCTTTCGCAGGGTGACAAAGTCCCCTTTCTGAATATCGATCCCGATGACTAAATAAAAAGAACCTGCTCACTCCTGCTCTGAGACTCAAGGCTTTGCATGTTATTCCTCGTGATCTCATTATTTTGCTGCAAATCCAGTTTCCTCTGTGAGACCACACACCTGGCAGTCTCTAAATTTCACTCTGGGTGGAAAGAACTCAGCTTAGTTCTGAGACAGCAACTTCATTTTCCTCTCCCTGTCTCTCTAAGTTCTATTACTTAAATATATAAATTATAATATATGATACGTAAATTGCAACATGGAACATACATATAATGTGTATATGCAATCTGTAGTGTTTTATATTATATAAGATACCTATATTTAATAGTTATATAATACAGTTACACATGTAATAATTCAACATAACATATTACACATATTTAAAATGTGTTTATATATTGCTTATATATTATACATACTTTTGTAATATGTAATATTTATTTATAATAAATATTATATATATATATATATATATATATATATATATATATATATATTTCTTTTTGCCCCTATCAAGGACCCAGATGCCCTGGATGACAAAGTAGCACAGTCTGACAGAGGCCCTTGAAGGAAAGCTGGAGGCTACAAGGTGAGAAAGAATGGGGTGATGACTAGCCATGCACAGACGATGGAAAGAAAGCCACGTGAATACTTTCAGGGGAGGTTGCTCCCCTACCTGCCAACCCAGCATCTTTTCTCTTCAGCCCTAAAGCTAACTCCCTGTCTGTGAGAGGAGGTAAAGAAAGAAATCAGGACAGGCCAAGGAAGCCCCAAGTTCTGCTGGCTGAGGATATGTTGCTGGAATTCCCATCCTCCCCTCCCCAGGGGTCCCTTGCTCTAGAACCAGAGAATATTGCAGGTGATTTTTTCATTATGCAAACTTCTCCAGGTGTGGGATTACCTGTCCTTACCTGAACACCACCTGGGCATTGACTCCTTGGGGTTGGAGGATGAAACATGGGAGTGAGGGAGTCAGAGCTGAGGGCTCATGTGGGTCCCTGCAGGGTCACACTGCCGTGAGGACACTGCCTGACGAGTGTGCGAGAATTATTAGAGTGGTTCCCTAGTTGGTCAGCTCCAGAAGCCTGTCCAAACAGGACAGGTCCCACAGTGCCACCTGCTGGGCTTAGACACTAAGTGGTCTAGTCCTTCTGACACCTCCCAACACCCCTGGAATGGTGTCCAGACTTTTGCAATGGGATCTAGAATGGTGCCATTGACGAGTGCAGAGGGATGAAGAGGTGCCCTCTGTGCTTTTTTAGGACTGGTTGTATTTTTTCCAGGTCACTAATGACCTCCATGTGGTTAAATACATGGTGTATCGATTGCACAGTGTTAATGCTACCAGGTATTACCTGACATCAGAATTTGCCTCTTCGAGGTGCCTGGGGTCATAACCAGTCTAGTGTCATCTTGAACCTAATGAAAGACTTAAAGTTCTTAGAGTTCCAAGGTGGTTCACGCCTCAAAATAATTCTACTTGGACTTGCCTTCCAGTTTGACCATTGTTGTTGTGGGTTAGATTCTCCTGCTAGGTCCCTTCAACCCACACCTTAAGGACTTCTGATGCTTGTCTTTGCCATGAGGATAGAATGCTGTCAGAGAAATGTGTCTTCTGTTCCTGATAACTTTTCTGGGTTCAAGTTTCCCTTGAACTTTAGCCTGACAAATGCTTATAAATTTGACACTCTGATATACTTGATATATCAGTTTTATAATTTTATTCAGTATGAGTACTGGCATAAACAAAACGTTAATATAAATGGAGCCCTCTTCCCTTCTGAGGGGTTCTCCACTTCTCTTTCACTGAAAATGTTGGAGTAGTAATGACCTGTTGCTCTACATGCATTGGACCCTAACCAAGATTTTTTGTTCAGCACTCCATGGAATTCATGAGGGTTGGGTGTTTAACATCTCAGTCCAAAGAACAGACATTTATCCAACATCTTTCCAAACAAAGAACCAGAGGGGGTGAGCAGTAGACCTCTTTGGATTATACTGGGGGCAGTAAGCACTTGGCGAGACATCACTGAATGTGGAGATGGATTTGGATGGTGTTGGTTATATCTTCACAATATTAAGTCATCCATCTTATGGACGTGCTGTCTTCCCATATATGTAAGTCTGCTTAATATGTTCAGCAATCTTTTGTAGCTTTCCGATTCCAAGGCTTTTGGCCATTTGGTTAAGTTCACTCCTAAACGTCTTGTTCTTTTTGATGCTGTCCTGAGTGGAGTAATTTTGTAGTATCCTTATGGGCTTCTTCAATGTTGGTATAGAGAAGGCCACCTGATTAGTCTAGAGAATTACTACTTGAACTTTTGTAGGAGATGCTACATAGATAGCATTTAGGGTTATAATAAGAGTTTGTTTCCTATGTGGGAACAGTAGGAACAAGTAATGAAGCAGGAGGGAATGAGAAAGTGACGCTCTGCCTCCATGACCATGAAATGAGCAATCTCACATGGCAGACACTGTGCACACGAGGAGGTAAATAACCAGATAGAACCCAGGCCATCTCCACTCATGATGGAAACTGAAAATTCTAAAGCTTTACTTCCTTTCAAGTTTGAGAAACACTTCATTTCTATGTTCCAGAACTTTTTAGCTATTTGTGAAACATAGATTTCGTAAGCACCAACTATTCTCTGACGGGTACAATGGGGGAGTAACACGGAGGGTCAGGGAGGAGCCGGCTCTGTGTTCCTGTCTCCTGTGTTCCTGACCCAGTGGTTCTATCAGGAGTGAGAGGAGAGCTCTGCTTCCAGAACTCTGCTTCCTCAGGGTTTGGCCCCTGGGAGAGGACACCAGACCTCCCAGCACCCAGCGCCTCTCTGCTGGCTGACCAGTTCTCACTCCTTCCTCCAGCCTCCAGCATCTCCCCACACTTCCTCTCTGAACCCTTATTCCTCTTCTCTTAGATCAACATCATCTAAAAGAAGCCCTCCAGCTTTGACACCCACCTTGGACTGTTGGATTATTTCAAGGTGGAGACAAAAAACGTATTCCACTCCAGTTATTCATCTTTTCTTTTATATTTACAGTGGGATTATGCACTTAGTTACCTATAAATTTTAAATTACAAGTTATTCCCAGATAATTGTACTTTTATTTTATTGACTCATGTGCTGCATTACTGAGACATCTTCAATTAAAATTTCACAAGTTATAGAAATCATTCAGTATTTGTCCTCTATAAGTAAAAGACCAATAAAGTGCAATTTTCAAATACAAGATCGTATTTGAAATGTATGTTAATATCTAAAATACGTAGGTGTCAGTAGGGTATGACATGTGCACAGACAAAAGTTCAGGGTATTTCATGTTGAGGGGTCATGGAGACCACTTATGTGAATCCTTAGGAGAGGAGGTTGCCAAATATCATCAGTCCTTCCTGAGATATGTGGGTCTGTCCCACCTAGGGATGACAAGTGATTAGAGTGAAAGGAAATGGGTCAGTCACCAGATGGGAAGGAGCTCAAAGATTTGGGGATGCCCTGGAGAGGAGAGAAGGTGAAACAAGGAAGTGAAGGGGGAGGGAGGAACCTCTAAGGCAGAGAGAAAGGACCCCCTCTGCCTGGTTCATCCCACACTCTCCACACAGAGCCCCTGCCCCTCCGCAAGAGAGCTGTCTGAGGAGCCTGCAGAATATGGTGAAAGGAAGGGCTGAGGGCATGAAGAAGCTGGACGGGCACAGAGAACCTGCAAGAAGATTGATCCAGTCACTGCTCAGGCTACTCTCAGGTCAGAGATGCCCTTGTGAGCTGAACAAGCTGTCATCTGTCACTTACCTGTGTCTCCCATTTTGAAGGACTTCCACCTCCTCACTCCTCTCAGGACACCCTACAGCCTCTCTTCCCATCAGAAGATTCCCGTCCCCACCTGCCCTCCCTGACATTTGGTCACCTGGGCAGGGACCGTAATTGTGCTGACTTTGCAGCTCCTGCTGCTCTGGATTCCAGAGTAGGAGCAGATGGCAGTTCTGGAATAGTGAATAGGGTGGGGCTCGGTCGGGGCGGGGGAACCACCTCCTGCAAGTGAGGGCAGGAGCTCCTCTCTGAGCGGCACTTGGGTAGCAAGGAGTGTTCTCATACGCATTGTATTTTGCAAAGTAACATGGAGCCGTATCGGAAATATGACAGCACAGCCTCCTGAGGGCCACCCTGGGGACTGGGGACAGGATCCCATTCCTTTTTTCCTTTCATTCTTGGGAACGGAGTCATTCATGCGAATAGGGGGCTGCCATTCCCCGTGCTGGTCCCTGCGTCACTCTGTGCTGGTGATGGTTCTAGTCACAGAGAGAAGGAATAGATGACCAGGTTTCCGAAGGCCTGAGGTAGGACCAGCATCTGGTTTCTCCATGGGTTACAGGAGTCACAGTGCAGAAGAGTCACACATGGGTGGGGTCATTGTTCCCAGTCCCACTGAAGCAGGCTCAGGCTCTTCCCATGTATGGGAGAGGTGGGCATCAGTCCCTGCTCTCTTGTCAGGCACAGCGCCCCCTAGTGTCCCCGGAATCATAATCTGTATATAAATCTAATCGGTACTGCAAAATCAGGTTTTTAAATGAGGGAACAATTCACTTACTAACCGTTGCATGAAAATGGATAATACACAAGTATGGGAATGAGAAATGGCATGTGGACAAAAATCAAAAGTGAAAAAATCATACTGTTAACGTCTAATAAGAATAATTTAAAAGCGTACTTTACTAGGAAGTAAAAATGGTTCCATTAAAAAAATGAAAAACAGACCACTTTCCTTAGAATAAAATAGACAACATTATTAGGAACTCTTCCACAAAAATGTGTAAGATGTGGTTAACTTCACGAAAAACACCAACAACCTTCAGGGACCATAGTTTCATTTGATATATATCAAAGAAATATATATATATATATATATATGTATATATATATATACATATATATATATATATATACACACACATATATATGTATATATATATATCATGAATAACAAAGGACAATTTAAATTACTATAGAAAGAATTGTCGCAATGATCCATACACTTGATATACAAAATACAGAAAAATGAAAATTGTGGAAATTATAAAATATGGAAGCAAATCCTCTAAGTAAAATATCAGCAGTGAGATTCCATTATCAGACTAAAATAATCTTACATTGGGACCATATGTGATTTATTGCAAACATAGAGTGGAATTATATGTTGATAAATCCTCTAAGACATCGTATTTGTAAATCAACAGATGAAAATCATTATCTCACTAGAACACGAAAGATCCTTTACAAAATTGAAAGAAAAGTCCTGATAGAAAACACATAAAATGGCAACAGAGACATTTATACTGTGATAAGACACTCTCTCCCACACACATAGAACTCAGTCCCACAGCCAGGAAATTACCTAATGGGGTGAGGGTGGGAAGGACATTTCTACAAGGTGAATAGGCTAACGTGACCTAAACACCATTATCATTCAACATCCTTCTGCAAGTAAGTATTAACAATGCAAGTGGATAACAAAAATCACTGGTTGGATCTCAGCACTGATGGGAACGGACAGGAACTCATTTCAAAAGACCGCAAAACACAATTCACCCATAGATACTCCAGGGCTGGTGCAACAGTGACAGAAGAAATCACCCCAAAGAGCAAAAAGAACAGGCATTCCTAGTGAAGATTAATAAGAGGATTACACAGGTCTGGAAACTTCCAGAAATAGGTAAATGGCCAAAGATGGAGATGCTAGATCCTGAGAGGTCAGGTGGGAAAGGGGCACACTGGACCCCAGTCCATGAACTTTAGTGACAAGAGACCTGTGTCTCAACCTAATGGGTGAGATGAGTTTTCTGTGTCCCTTGAGTCCCTTTGTCTAGGAAGGGGCTTAAGGAAAGGCAGAGCCCTCACTCCCAGGTGGCGCTGCTGTGTGCACCTGAGCCCATGGCGGCAGCAGCAGGAGCATCAGAAGCAGAAGTCACAGGCTGAACCTGAGCAGCTGCTGGGGCCTCGCCCTCCCAGCAGATGAGAAAGGGGTTCTGCTTTCAGTTCTCATGGGCCTGGGGCTCTGTGTGAGCCCGAGATGCTGTCCCAGGAGGGGCAGGGAGGAGCAGGGTCCCTAGAGGGTCTAACCATCATAATAGATGAGTATTTGGGAGCACATTTGCGGTAGCTGTTGTTACCAGACACGTATTGGACTCTCCTGATGTGTCCTGACTCAGACCGAGCTGCATTTGGTGTCCCTATTTCTGCCCTGACCTGTCACGGACTCTACCCTTAAGGCAGCCTGCCAGTGACATCCTGGACTATATGCTAAATTTGAAAAAAAATCACACGATATTGCTTCCAAGGACAGGCTTCAAGCCGAAATTTAAAAGAATGTGGAAAGACTTTGTAGACAGACATATTCCCTGGAGCGGGTCTCAGACCCCGGTTTATATCAAACAAACAAAGAAACAGCTGACTTGGCCAAAAAGTCAGGGTTGGATGGCAAGTCCCATTGCTGTGGGACAGGTTTTTATCTCACTTCCCCACAGGCCTGGAGCACTGGATGAACACTGATACAGTAGTCAAAGGACTGGCAGTAATAATCAGCCTTGTCCTCAGCCTGGAGCCCAGTGATGGTCAGAGAGTCTGAGTCATCAGACCTGCAGCCAGAAAATCAGTCACGGAGCCCTGAGAGTCGTTTGCTATTATCATAGATGAGGAGTTTGAGGCAGCCTTTCTTGGGAGCTGTTGGTACCGGCTCACACCAAGAATACCGATGTTGTTGGGGCACCTGGGTGGCTCAGTCGGTTAAGCGTCCAACTTCAGCTCAGGTCATGATCTCGCGGATTGTGGGTTCGAGCCCCACGTCGGGCTCGGTGCTGACAGCTTGGAGCCTGGATCCTGCTTCAGATTCTGTGTCTCCCTCTGTCTCTGTCTCTCCCCCACTTGTTCTCTGTCTCTCTGTGTCTATCAAAAATAAATAAACATAAACAAAAAATTTAAGAATACGATGTTGTTGGCACTTCCAGTGCAGGAGATGGTGACTGTCTGTCCCAGGGACCCAGACAAACAATGAGGCTGGCTGAGTCAGCACAGACAGGGCCCAACGTCTTCCCAGGACCCTAGGAGTGGGAGAGACAAAGAGAGGGGGATGCTGGGATCTGGAGGCAAGAGGGGGATCAGGGTCCATGTGTCCTCCCAGGACCCCTTCCCCATCCCTGCATACAGTTACCTGTGCAGAGAGTGAGGAGGGTGAGCAAGACAGGTGACCAGGCCATGGTGGGGGTCATCACTGATCCTGCCTTTTGTGGTCTCACTGCAGAAGAGCCGCCCCCAATATCTCCCTTCCAGAGGGCCCATCCATGCAAATGAGACCCCAGCTCTCTGCCCCCTAACTGGTCCTGCTTTAGGTGCCTCTGCCTGAGGATGTCCGGGGGGTGAGCAAGAGAGGTGCTATGTAGAGCTAGGAGTGGGAACGTCACAGCTGTGACCCATGATCAGAGGGCACAGGCAGTGGCAGGTGGAAACTCCCAGCTCTGGCCATCCCTGACTCCTCAGACACAAGTGATGAGCACCCCCTGGTGTCCAGGCCTGGACACAGCGTTATGTGGCATGGCGACCAGAGCCCATCAAAGAGAGCTCCTGCCTCCCCACTGCTCTGTCCACTGTCCCATTCCTTCAGGCCAGGCCGGATGCCTGCTATGTGACCTCCCATCACCTCAGGGTGCACTTTGCTCTACTCAGGCTCCACGTAGTGAGTCTGTCCACGGTTCCCTTGGCTGTTGATGGGGCAGGACTGAGGTGGTGATTCTGGCACAACCACACAGATGAGGATCAGGGCCAGAGCAGCGACGGGTCCACATTGACACATGGCCAGTTCTGTGCAGGAGGCTGATTTCTTCCCTCTTCCCTGGTTCCTCTCTGGGCTCAGAGTTCTCTTTCCCAGAAGCTCCCTCAGCACTGAAGAGACAGGGAGCCCTTTTCTCCAGGTTGTGGGTAGACGCCCTCGTGTGCCTTCCTAGGGGGGTTACACACTGACCATCTTCGTCGTGTGTCACTACTTCCACCTCCATGAAACAACAGTTCTCCACACACTGTGGTTAGTGATTCCCTCCTAGAATCTGTCCCCCAGCACACAGACCCAAGTCTGCAGGAGCCCGAGTGTGGCTCTGACCTCAGAACACGAAGGGCAAACCTGCAGGAAGCTCCAGGAGGGAAGGAGTGACAGCCGTGGGTGCTCTGACGGGGACCTCGTCACAGACTTCATGTGTCTGTCACCATTTGGACAACTGTTAGCTCAAAATGAACGTGGGTGATTTTATACAACATTCAGCTCAGTAAGAATATTTAAACTCAACGACACTGTCAACGGGAAGATGCAGGTATTTAATCACCAGTGTATTTTCACAGATTCGTGCTTATTGCTGAGACAATATGGACTGAAATAGTAGTTGAAAAAAGATGGATGAAAAAATAATGAAATGATATGACTTTTGGTTCTCAGTTGAATAGAGGTCTATAAACTTGTTTCTAAATCATTTCACTTATTATTGTTTTTATTATTATTATTTTAATTGTGAGTTTTGTACACTAGGTCTTGTCCTGCAAGTAGGAGTAGGAAAGCCCAACGTGGTGCCCAGGTAAACACCATGAAGAGCTAGTTCCTGTGAACTTCAGACCCACCTCAGTGATGGAATTAACACACAGAGCTTCCAGGATGGATGCTTAGGGGTCAGACTCATCTCAGGGGTGGGTAGAACAATAGTCACTGTATCTTGTGTCCAGCAAGTTCACAATAGAGTAATAACTCAGTTTCCGGTGACTAGAGGAATGAATTTCTATTACCCAAGACCAATCTGATCCAGAAAATTCTTTCGAAGATCCCACTTGTGACTCCAGGTGAGGTGGAGATAAGGAGCGCTGTGTCCCTGAAGTCACAGTCCCTGTGGCCCTCAGTTGGGACAGACTTTTCAGTACAGGTCCATTCTGGCTGGGGGTTCACTGGAGTGTCTGGGGGAGTGAAGCCAGCCCTGAGAGTACAGGGAGGGCCTGTGTTATGTCCTCATGAGCCTTGAGCTCCATGGGAGCAGCACTGACTCTGCTGTCTCAGAATCAATCTACTGATCAGCCTCAGGCAGTGACTGGAGCCCAGAGATGGTTGGGGGGTGAACTGCCCAATGGATGGAGACTTGCCCTGGGATTCCTGAGCATAAACTTGTCCCAGAAAGCAGATGATCAGGGCACATCCTGCCCTGGTGACAGGACCTCAGTTACACTCGATGTCACTGGGTTTCATGCTGGTTGGGGTTCTGCCTCCTGGAGGCTGTTTTACTGAGAATGGCTGGGTGAGCTCAGGTTGACCATGACTTCTGGAGAGACAAAGAAGCCCAGAAATTGCAGAGTCCAGGACAATATAGACTCAGGAGGGAGTTCTGTGTGTGTGTGTGTGCGTGCGCGTGCGCGCGCGCGTGTGTGTGTGTGTTTGTACGTGGGCGCGTGCATGCGCATATGTGACCAAAAATGAGGCCAAGTTGCCCTTAAATCCTCTTAAGGCTTCTCCACACACTGAGGGATGGCTCTCCATCTGAGGGCCCAGGATTTTTAATTTAAAAGTCAGTTTCTTAAAGCCTTTTCTACTGGAGGAGGATTTATTAGGCAATTGTGGCTCCTTTGAGAGCAGACCTTTTAACGCTTCCCTCAATCAGAAGTCCGGGCCTTGTCAAGTGACAGAAGCAGGAAGGAGAATATGAGAGGATTCACACAGCTCTATCTTCTGGTCATTCTCCTCCCTAGAGTTGGGCCCTGGAGACTGGAAAACTACAGCAAGATCATTTCCAGTTCCCTCTGAAATCCTAACATGGAGACGGAGTTCCTACCTGAAGAGCCAGATGGAGAGACTGAAGGCCTAAGCCTGAGAGATGAGGGAGCAGAGAGGAGAAAAGAAGGGAGGGTGTGGGGAGTGTTATCAGGAAGAGTCTGTAGAGTCTGGTCCAAGTTCAAGTGTAGCTGATTCAGAGAGAAGAGACTGTGTCTATGACCAGGGTTATTGTCAATATGTCAGCTGTGGATGCGTCAGTAGTGACACAAGGTCACACTTTATGGAATGAGATGGTGGAACTGATGTGTGGATGAATGTTTGCTGGGTAGCACGTTCAGTTACAGATGCAGTATTTATTCGTGTTTATCATCCAGACCCCACGGGGACGTGAAGTTGGGCTGTGTTACGTCAATGTCAGTGTCTTCCTGGGATGCCCTGTGCTGTCCCGCGTTGCAGGCATAACCTGGGTATGTCTCTTTCCTCTGTTCAAGGACAGATCTTCCTGAAGTTATGTAACCCCTGCTTGTGCCTCCACATAAGTTTCTCAATGAAAAGAGGCTGAAGCCGAGGTCTGTGGATCCAGGGGTCTTACATCACTTCCTCCTTATCTGAGACGCTGTGAGTAACGATAGCCGTTCCCACTGCCATGAGCTGTAGCACAGTAATAGTCAGCCTCGTCCTCAAGCTGCAGCCCAGACGTGGGCAAAATTTCTGTATTAGTGGAGACATCTTTGGATCCAGAGATATGACTGGAGACCCCAGGTCCCAGCTGCTTGTATGAGTCTGAGTAGTAGAACAGAAAGACCGGAGAGGGCTCCCTGCCTCCTGCTGGTACCAGAAGATGTTATAACCACCAACACTCCTGTCTCTGCTCAGGGTTCAACCGAGTCTGGCAATTGTTTCTGGAGATGCGGAGAGGGAGAACAGCTGGGTCAGCACAGGCTGGGACAGGGAAGTATAAACACAGACACATCAGAATGAGGAGAAGGGACAGAGTATAGACACTGGAGGATGTGAGCCAGAGGATTCTGACTCAGGCTGGAGGCCAACCCTAGAGTGCTGAGGTCTGTCCTTACCTGCGCAGTGACAGAGGAGCATAAGGGGGACATGGGTCCAGGCCATAATGACACAGACCCTTATTAGGCCACAGGGCTGGGACTGGGATGTCCCAGGCCTCTCTTATCTGCTACCTGTGGCCTTCTCAGAGAGGCTTCACATGCAACTGAGACCACCCCTGCCTCTCCCCCATGTGCCTTCACTATGCCTGAAGCCCTTGGAAAGGGAGCCTGCCTTATGCAGCTGTTTTCCCCATGAGTGGGCCCGGAGGAAGCAGTTCCTAGGACTAGACACAGGCCCCTGTGCAGGGGACTCTGCCAGGCCCAGAGAGAACAATCTTTCCCAGTCCCCACGGAAAGTAAAAAGCCCAGTCTTTGGGCCTACCGTCAGTGGAGGGCTGCCCAGCTGGGAGCACGTGGCCTGCAGAAACCTCTAGACACCATCTCACAGCACCTCCCGTGGTTCTCTGGGCAAACCTCTCCTTTTTACCTGCTCCCCCCAAACCCCTCCTTCATCCACTTCCCTGGTGGCTGTATTTCTACCAGATGAGAGTGATCTTCCAGGGAAGGACGGAAGTGCAGTCCTGGTGAGCCTTCCCTGACTGGGCTTCCTCTGTGGACAGGGGACTAGCGGGAGGGACGTGATCAGACCTGACCAAGGGGAGCCTGTGAACCACTGTGGAGCTGAAGAAAGGACAAAGGGAGCAGACAGCAGAAGGGATCTGTCCCCGTGACAGGCTCAGAGGAGGCAAGCTGCCTCTGGGAGTAGAGTGTGAACAGGAGCTCGCCTAGGGACACACACCTTCACAGAGGAGGACACAGAGTGTGAGGATGTGAGGCCCGTCTGGAGCAGGGCAGACAGGACTCAGCAAATTCAGATGAGGCTTTTGCAGGTGTGAGGACAGAGCGGGGCCTGAGCATCCAGCAGGGACCTCTATGGAGCCATCATGTGATCTCCCCTCCATGTTCCCAAAGACTTTTTATCCAGGCTTTGCCTGCCATCAGCGCTGCTCATTAGAGATTTTGCTCTGTGGGAAGGCAAAATTTGTGACAGCGAGAGCTGGTTGGGGACACTGAAGGGACAGCTGTGGCACAGCACAGGACGCGGAAGGGTGTGTCCCCACGTGGGACACAAGGAGGTGATTGACTGGACCTCAGGCTATGAATTTTCATCCTCAGAACAGAAAATGAGAAAATAAACCTTGAACTACATAGGATAAAACAAGTACTGAATGAAGTGACCAGAGTCTGAACAGATACCAAATTAGACATCAGGGTAGAAAGGAACAGAGGGAACCAAATTGTATTCATTGAAGAAAGGAAGCTGCTGGAAATGAGGACAGAAACAGCGGCATCACATGTCCAGCAACATGAGACTGTCACCCAGGCAAACAGGGAGATCACACTGAGGTCACCGGCCTCAAAGCCACGCTGGAGTCACAAGAGCTTGATAACATTAAATATTTAGCAGGGTCTGTATTTTATAGCCTGTGAATATAATATAGCATCTATTTAAAGAGACTCTGATTCCGGACTTCAAGCTGGATTACAGAGCTGGAGTCATCAGGACGGTATGGTTACTGGCACAGGACAGGCACAGAGATCAATGGAACAGAATAGAAAACCCAAATATATGGCCAGTTCATGTCCGACAAACCAGGAGAGAATATCCAATGGAAAAAAGACAGTCTTTTCAACAAATGGCATGGGGTAAAACTGGACAGAAACATGCGGAAGAATAGAACTGGAACACTTTCTTACACTTATTTTTCTATACAAAAATAAAATCAAAATGGATGCAAGGCCTAAATGTGAGACGGGAAACCATCAAAATCCTAGAGGAGAACACAGGCAGCAACGTTTTGACCTTGGCCTTAGCAACTTTTTACTAGAACTACAGGGCACAAGACAGGCCACCCCTGGATGGGCCACACTGACATGAATACTATCATGAGTTAAAAAGCAGTTGATGCCCATACACTCAGGAAAAGCTCTTCATGTCTCTTCAACTGACTGAAACATTCAGGGGGGGCAGCTGCCCCAGGAAGACAGCTGGCACCACAGACAACTGCACTAGGATATGAACGAGGTGGGGCAGACGGGGACCCAGCAAAGCCTGTTTGGTCACAGTCCTCTGTGTCCCATCATTTCCCAGGGGCCCTGCACACATTGTTTATGAAACATCTACTCTACTCTTCTTCTTCTGTCTGTGAAGTGCATTTCTTTGCATTGAATACTAGACCCCTACCTCCTTCCATGTAATTCACAAAAACATAGATCTCGTTTTGCCTGCGTGTCTTTTGACTTTCTAGGTCTATGTTGATTCCCATATGTTCACTATTAAATTTCTTGTGTGTCACTTCAACCTCCTCAAGGACAGGTCTCACCACAGAGGACTCTCCCCTATAGGATCCTCCACAGAAGCTTCTCAATAAAAGAGGCTTGGAGACAAAATCTGTGGACCCAGAGGTTTTTATCTCACTTCCTGGTTATCTGAGTCACTGTGAGTAACACTGCCATGATATGTAGCACAGTAATAGTCAGCCTCATCCTCAGGCTGTGGCCCAGAGATGAGCAGAAGCCCCACATTGGCCGAGGCATCTTTGGACCCGGAGAAGCGGCTGGGGACCCCGGGGCCCTGGTGCTTATCTGAGTCTGAGTAGTAGTACAGGAGATACCGGGGAGGGCTCCCTGGCTTCTGCTGGAACCAATTTATGTAGTAGCCGCCAACATTGTAGCCACTGCTCAGGGCGCAGGTGAGTCTGGCTGTTGTTCCCGGAGATGCAGACAGGGAGGGCGGCTGGGTCAGCACAGGCTGGGACAGGGAACCTGCAAACAGATAATCATGGGTGATGAAGCTAGAAATGGAAAAAGGAATTCTCAGGACTCTGAGCACAGGAATAGAGATTTGGGGGCTCCCTGTGTCCCCGGGCCTGTCCCAACCTGTGCAGTGAGACAGGAGCATGAGGAGGAGAGGAGTCCAGTCCATGGTAGCACAGCTTCTGGTCCCCACAGTGGGCTGGGCTGCCCCAAGCCTCCTTTTCTCCTCCACCCTCTGCCACAGGAGGGACTGTCCATGCAAATGGGTCCCATCCAGTGACTGCCCAGCCCCTCCCTTGTGCTGGAACTCATCTCATACCACATACTGAGATGAATGGAGGTTGCTTTCAACCCCAGAGATAGGACTGGGAGGAAGCACCTGCTGAGGCAACACACAGGTCCCTGCTCAGGGGACTCTGCTAGGCTGGAGGGGACACAGCTGCTGAGTCCCCTCAGGTCCCCCCCTCCCTGAGTCCCCTCAGGTCACACAGGGCCCTGCCTCCAGGCCCAGAGTCTTGAGTGAATGGCCCTCACCGAGCAACTGTGTAAGGACCACGGGGCAGTCCCACAGCTCCCCGTGCTGGTCACAGGGCACAGACTTCACGATGGCCAAAGCCCTGTGAGCCCAGCGGGTTTCTGTGACTCACCAGGTCCCTGTCTATCTCCACACATCAGTGTCTGGTTCACAGATAGGGCTCCATCTCCTGTGTATTAAAGCCATGGGTTCTGAAAGGGCGGGCCTACGCCGGCCGACTCCATCTTGTTCTGTGTTCTCCACCTTGAGTGACTATGTCCCCGACATGACCCCTTTTCCGGGAAAATCACAGAAACCTCAGACTGCGCCTCCTCCCCTTGAGTAACCTCCCGCTCACCCGTTCAAACTTCCTGGTCAAAACACGCCCAGCGACCTGTGTAACAGGACTCCGACCCTTCCCCAGCCAATCGGCCGAGGCCACGACCCTTCCCCAGCCAATCGGCTGAGGCCACAGCCATTACCTCACCAACTGCCCCTAGACCCCTATAAAACCTTTGTGCTTTTGAAACTCGCTCTCTCTCCCTGGTATCTCACCGCTGCGTCGGTGCAGGTAGGGGATTGAGCTCGAGCTAGCTCGAATAAAGGTTCTTTTGCTTTTGCATCGGACTCGGCTCCCTAGTGGTCTTTGGGGATCACAAATTCTGGGCATAACATTTGGGGGCTCGTCCGGGATCCCCAAGACCCCCGAGGGACCCCCGACCCGGAGAGCCTGACTGGCCACGGTTAGTATCTGTCTGTTTGTTCTGTCTTTTCTGTGTGAGCTCACTTCTGGAATTCTGGTAGTGCCCGACGCAGTCTAAGTGGACGCACTGGAGGACCACGGGCCGGGAGTTTCGGAAGACATTCCGATTCTCCCTTCTGGAGGGACGTGGAATCCCCTCAAAGGTCTGAGACGAGGCGGGTTGCTCCCGCTGGTCAGCGTGAGGCCGTCGTCTTTGGAGGGACGTGGAATCCCCTCATCGGTTTTGGAGGGACGTGGAATCCCCTCATCGGTTTTGGAGGGACGTGGAATCCCCTCAAATGTCTAAGCTAGCTTTCAGTTTTGCTTCCATGGAGTTGGAAGATTTTCTAGGGGCCCTGTGTTTGTCTGTTTTTGTGTTTCTCTGTTTTGTTCTGTGGACTTACTGGACGGACGTTATGGGACAGACTCAGACTACTCCTCTAAGTATTATGATTGATCACTTTAAGGATGTGAGGGGAAGAGCTAACAACCTCAGTGTGGAAGTCCGAAAGGGTCGGTGGCAGTTTTTTTGTTCTAGCGAGTGGCCAACTTTCAATGTCGGATGGCCACCAGAGGGGACCTTCGACCTCCCTACCATCCACCGAGTCAGGAGTATCATCTCTCAGCCTAAGACGGGCCATCTTGATCAGCTCCCTTACATTATCACTTGGCAGGACCTTGTAGAAGACCCACCCTCTTGGCTTAAGCCCTTCCTAGCCCGCTCCCTCCGGAGCCAAAACCCATTCTTGCTTTGCAGGGGACAAAGAAGAAGAAAAGTCTTATCCAGCCTTCAGCACCCCTCTACCTGTCTTACAGGGGGGTACTGAAGAAGAATTAATTTTTCCTCCCTCGTATAACCCCTCTAGGATGCTGGAAGAACACCATCCTCCCCCTCCGGGGGAGGCAGACGCTGTTCCGAGAGCGGGAGGCGGAAATGCTCCAGTGGGAAGCCCGCCCTTCACCAGACAAAGGGCTCAGAGGGAGCAATCCGCCTCCGCCGCTGACTCCACTATTCTGCCCCTGCGAGCCACCGGACCCCCAGACGCGGAGGGGAACCAGCCCCATCACTATTGGCCTTTCGCCACTAGTGACCTCTACAATTGGAAAGCTCAGAATCCTAAGTTTTCCGAGAAACCGGCAGGGCTTATTGATTTATTAGACTCTGTTCTTTTTACCCATCAGCCCACGTGGGACGATTGCCAGCAGCTTTTGCAGGTCCTGTTCACGACTGAAGAAAGAGAAAGAATCCTCAATGGGGCCCGAAAACTAGTTCCGGGCACAGACGGGAATCCCACCACCAACCAGGCTCAGATAGATGCCTCCTTCCCCTTAACTCGGCCCCAGTGGGATTTCAACACGGCAGAAGGTAAGGAGAGGCTCCGGGTCTACCGCCAGACTCTAATGGGGGGTCTCCGAATGGCTGCTAGAAAGCCAACCAATTTGGCCAAGGTAGGAAATGTACAACAGGGAAAAGATGAATCTCTGGCTGCCTTTTTAGAACGGATCATGGAGGCATTCCGTACCTATACCCCCATGGATCCAGAGGCTCCGGAAAGCAAGGCAGCTGTTATCATGGCCTTTGTAAACCAAGCAGCCATAGACATTAGGAGAAAATTACAGAAAATAGATAGACTAGGAGAAAAAAGTCTGCAGGACTTACTGGTGGTAGCCGAAAAGGTATATAATAACCGGGAGCTTCCTGAGGACAAGCAGGCTCGCGCCATGGCGGCTGCCAGCAGTAAGCAGACTCGAGACCTGGCGAGAATACTACTAGCTACCACTGCTGACTCCCCTGAGGAACGAGACCGCCGTCTCCGGCAGCTGGCAGACGACGCAAGAAAAGGTAAAAGAACCACCAAGGGGGGGAAGCAGAGGCTGCAGAAGGATCAGTGCGCATACTGCAAGGAGATAGGGCATTGGGCCCGAGATTGTCTGAAAAGGGCTGGCGGGAAAGGAAGCAAGACTGATCGAGTAAAAGTCCTAGAGCTAGATGAACTAAGTGATTAGGGGAGTCGGGGTTCGGACCCTCTCCCCGAACCCAGGGTAACTCTTAAAGTGGAGGGGACCCCTGTTGACTTCCTTGTCGACACCGGAGCACAACATTCGGTCCTCCGCACCCCACAAGGAAAACTAGCCAGCAAGAAGTCCTGGGTACAAGGGGCAACTGGTATGAGCCAGTATTCATGGACTACCCGAAGAACAGTAGATTTGGGAACGGGCCGGGTATCCCACTCCTTTATGGTAATACCAGAATGCCCCTACCCGCTGTTAGGACGGGACTTACTGACCAAGATTGGAGCTCAGATAACTTTCAGACAAGGGGGGCCTCAGGTCACCGATGGCAAGGGCCACCCCATCCAGGTACTGACCATGAAACTGGAGGATGAATACCTCCTCCACCAGGAGGCGCTCCCGAGAGAGGATAATATAGACAGATGGCTACAAGAATTCCCCTCGGTTTGGGCAGAGACTGGTGGGGGGATGGGACTAGCCGCTCATAGGACCCCAGTCCTGGTAGAGCTCAAGCCAGGAGAGAGTCCGGTAAGGATCAAACAATACCCCATGTCACAGGAGGCCCGGAAGGGGATCCAGCCACACATCCGGAGACTACGAAGCCTAGGGGTACTAGTTCCTTGCCAGTCTGCCTGGAACACCCCCTTACTGCCGGTCAAAAGGCCTCACACAAATGACTACTGACCGGTACAAGACCTCCGGGAAGTAAATAAGAGGGTCGCGGACATATACCCAACTGTTCCCAACCCATATACTCTCTTGAGCTCCTTGGCGCCCTCCAGGGTCTGGTATACTGTACTAGATTTAAAGGACGCCTTCTTCAGTCTGCCGCTGGCACCCCAGAGCCAACCCCTGTTCGCCTTCGAGTGGCATGATCCGGAGGAGGGCTACAGTGGGCAACTCACCTGGACACGGCTACCTCAGGGATTCAAAAATTCACCCACCATCTTCGACGAGGCACTACACGAGGACCTGGGTGAGTACAGAAGGGAGCACCCTGGCCTCACCCTTCTACAGTACGTAGATGACATCTTGATTGCTGCCGACACGGCCAAAGACTGTGAGCGAGGGACCCAGGACCTGCTGGCTACCCTGGGGGCATTAGGGTACCGGGCATCCGCGAAGAAGGCTCAGATATGCAGGGAGAGGGTAAGTTACCTGGGATATATCCTGGAGGGTGGACAGCGGCGGTTATCAGATGCCAGAAAAGAAACTGTCCTAAAGATCCCTACTCCCACCTCCCGAAGAGAAGTGAGGGAATTCCTAGGATCAGCCAGCTACTGCCGCCTCTGGGTTCCAGGTTTTGCTGAGATCGCCAGGCCCCTATATGAAGCTACCAAAGAGGGGAAAACATTTAAATGGACTGAAAAAGAAGAAATTGCCTTTAATCGGTTAAAAAAGGCCCTCCTAAGTGCCCCAGCCCTGGGCCTACCAGACATTACGAAACCCTTCCACCTCTTTGTAGACGAACATAAGGGAATAGCAAAAGGGGTTCTAACTCAAGCCTTAGGCCCCTGGAACCGCCCAGTGGCTTACCTGTCTAAGAAACTAGACCCAGTGGCTGCCGGCTGGCCGCCATGCCTAAGAATTATTGCGGCGACAGCACTCCTAGTCAAGGATGCAGACAAACTGACCCTAGGACAGGAGATCTGGATCACGACCCCACACGCCATTGAAGGGGTCCTGAAACAGCCTCCTGATAGATGGATGAGCAATACACGTATGACTCATTACCAGAGCCTCCTACTCAACCCTCCACGAGTGCGGTTCCACCCCAGTGCAGCCCTCAATCCTGCAACCCTGCTGCCCGACCCTGACCTAGGTGCTCCACTACATGACTGTGCGGGAATCCTGGAACAAGTACATGGATTCCGGATGGACCTGACCGAGCAGCCCCTCCCCGATGCCGAGGCTACTTGGTTCACTGATGGCAGCAGCTTTGTGCGAGACGGACACAGGTATGCGTGTGCAGCGGTGGTCACCGAAACGGACACCGTATGGGCGGAGGCTCTACCCTCCGGAACGTCAGCCCAGCGAGCGGAGCTCATAGCCCTCACCAAGGCGCTGATGCTGGGAGCTGGAAAACGGCTTAACATCTACACAGACAGCCGTTACGCATTTGCCACAGCTCATATTCATGGGGGAATTTATCAGGAGAGGGGGTTACTGACGGCAGAAGGACGGACTATAAAAAATAAGCAGGAGATACTTAACCTACTTACGGTCTTATGGCTTCCTGCCAAGCTAGCCATTATCCACTGCCAAGGGCACCAAAAAGCTGATAACCCAGTAGCTAGAGGTAATCGAAAGGCTGACCAGGCAGCCAAGGCAGTAGCCCTTACTCCAGTCCCCACCATGACCATACAACTACCGGACCCGGGAGACCCAGTTTTACCAGACCAGCCCAAATACTCCCAGGAGGAGTTACAGCGGATCAAGAAACTCCCCATGGCCCAGGAGATAAAGGGATGGTGGTATACACCTAACAAGGAGCTCGTGCTGCCAGACCGGCTCGGAGTCTCAATATTAGAGCACATGCATCGGTCTACTCACATGGGGGCCCGAAAATTAAAAGACTTAATCCGACATGCCGGAATCAAGATTCACCAACAGGACACCAAAATAGAGCAAGTTGTATCTGCCTGCAAGACCTGCCAACTCACCAACGTGAGAGCCACATCAAATAAAAAAGGAACCAGGCTCAGAGGCACCAGACCGGGAGCCCAACGGGAAGTCGACTTCACTGAAGTCAAACCAGGAAAGTATGGTTATAAATATCTTTTAGTATTTACAGACACCTTCTCTGGCTGGGTGGAGGCATACCCAACCAAGCATGAAACGGCTCAGACGGTGGCTAAGAAACTACTAGAAGACATCTTACCCAGGTATGGTTTTCCTGCCATGGTAGGATCAGACAATGGACCAGCTTTTATCTCTCAGGTAACACAGGCAGTAGCCAAGGCGGTGGGGGCAAACTGGAAATTACATTGTGCTTATAGGCCCCAGAGCTCAGGACAGGTAGAAAGAATGAATAGAACCCTAAAAGAGACCCTTACCAAATTAACCATGGAGACTGGCGGGGACTGGGTGACTCTCCTACCATACGCCCTTTACCGGGTTAGAAACACTCCTTACACTCTGGGTTTTACTCCCTACGAGATCATGTTTGGCAGGCCACCCCCTGTTATTCCCAGACTTCGAGCTGAACTTCTTGCAGAGTTTAAAGATCAAGAACTTTTTCTTTCCTTGAGAGGGCTCCAGAGGGCGCACGAGGACATTTGGCCGTGCCTCCGTGCCATCTACGAGGCTGGCCCGACCCCGACACCTCATCAGTACAAGCCGGGAGACTGGGTCTATGTCAAGAGGCACCACCGACTCTCGAGCCGCGCTGGAAGGGACCCTACATTGTAGTGCTGACAACCCCCACCGCTCTCAAAGTAGACGGCATCGCGACCTGGGTCCATCACACCCACGTTCGGCCAGCGGACCCCTCCTCGATCCGGAAGGACTTCGTCACGCGATGGGCCATCAGTCGGGACCAACACAACCCGCTCAAGCTCAAGCTCAAGCTACAGCGCATTCGACCCACCTAATATTGGTAACTCTGTTAACTCTGCTTGTCATTGCTCATGCTACTGGGAGTCCCCACACCCCCCAAAACATCACCTGGCAGATCATAGATACCAGCTCAGAGACAATACTTAATTAGACCTCCCAGAGCCACCCCAGGGACACATGCTTCCCAGAACTTAGCGTAAACCTCCAAACTCTGTTCCCCTTGTCACCATAAATGCAGCCGGTCCCATGATTGGGTCCGTAAGTTACATGACAAGGGGGGAATGAAAGGGCGGGCCTACGCCGGCTGACTCCATCTTGTTCTGTGTTCTCCACCTTGAGTGACTATGTCCCCGACATGACCCCTTTTCCGGGAAAATCACAGAAACCTCAGACTGCGCCTCCTCCCCTTGAGTAACCTCCCGCTCACCCGTTCAAACTTCCTGGTCAAAACACGCCCAGCGACCTGCGTAACAGAACTCCGACCCTTCCCCAGCCAATCGGCCGAGGCCACGACCCTTCCCCAGCCAATCAGCTGAGGCCACAGCCATTACCTCACCAACTGCCCCTAGACCCCTATAAAACCTTTGTGCTTTTGAAACTCGCTCTCTCTCCCTGG
Organism: Panthera tigris; assembly: GCF_018350195.1. Classification (NCBI taxonomy): domain Eukaryota; kingdom Metazoa; phylum Chordata; class Mammalia; order Carnivora; family Felidae; genus Panthera; species Panthera tigris. The sequence goes on from NC_056671.1 coordinate 20,363,257, forward strand.
TATCTCACCGCTGCGTCGGTGCAGGTAGGGGATTGAGCTCGAGCTAGCTCGAATAAAGGTTCTTTTGCTTTTGCATCGGACTCGGCTCCCTAGTGGTCTTTGGGGATCACGAATTCTGGGCATAACACTGTCCATGCAAATGGGTCCCATCCAGTGACTGCCCAGCCCCTCCCTTGTGCTGGAACTCATCTCATACCACATACTGAGATGAATGGAGGTTGCTTTCAACCCCAGAGATAGGACTGGGAGGAAGCACCTGCTGAGGCAACACACAGGTCCCTGCTCAGGGGACTCTGCTAGGCTGGAGGGGACACAGCTGCTGAGTCCCCTCAGGTCCCCCCCTTCCCTGAGTCCCCTCAGGTCACACAGGGCCCTGCCTCCAGGCCCAGAGTCTTGAGTGAATGGCCCTCACCGAGCAACTGTGTAAGGACCACGGGGCAGTCCCACAGCTCCCCCTGCTGGTCACAGGGCACAGACTTCACGATGCCCAAAGCCCTGTGAGCCCAGCGGGTTTCTGTGACTCACCAGGTCCCTGTCTATCTCCACACATCAGTGTCTGGTTCACAGATAGGGTTCCATCTCCTGTGTATTAAAGCTATGGGTTCTAAATACTCTCATATCGATTTATTTGTGTTTTAATCTACCATCATTACCTAATTTATTTATTGTACCAGTGACACATTAAAGAAGCATGACATGGGAATGCAAACTGCACAGTAGTGCAGCCGCTCTGGAAAACAGTATGGAGGTTCCTCAAAAAATTAAAAATAGAACTACCCTATGGCCCAGCAATTGCACTACTAGGTATTTGTCCAAGGGATACAGGTGTGCTGTTTCGAAGGGACACATGCACCCCCATGTTTATAGCAGCACTATCAACAATAGCCAAAGTATGGAAAGAGCCCAAATGTCCATCAACAGATGAATGGATAAAGAAGATGTGGTATGTATATAGATACAATGGACTATTACTCAGCAATCAAAAAGAATGTAAGCTTGCCATTTGCAACCATGTGGATGGAATTAGAGGGTACAATGCTCAACGAAATTAGTCAGTCAGAGAAAGACAAATATCATATGATTTCACTCATATGAGGATTTTAATATACAAAACAGATGAACACAAGGGAAGGGAAGCAAAAAAATATAAAAACAGGGAGGGGACAAAACATAAGAGACTCTTAAATACAGAGAAGAAACAGGGTTACTGGAGGGGTTGTGGGAGGGGGGATGGGCTAAATGGGCAAGGGGCATTAAGGAATCTACCCCTGAAATCATTGTTGCACTATATGCTAACTAACTTGGATGTAAATTAAAAAAAATAATTTACCAAAATGTGAAGTATAAAAAGTCCAGCCAAAAATAAAAGCATTTGATGTGGTTCTGGTACAGACTATTTGGTACCATGGAGACATGTAAGACACATGAGAGAGAAAGTAGTCTTTTCCCCTAATTGTCAATGGCCTAACTGGACTAGAGCCAAGAAGAAGTAAACAGAAAGAACTCAGGCTGCCATGCTTCCAACTGGGTCAGACCTATTTGATGTTAGATCTTATTGACAAAACAAACCAACAACCCAAAATGTCTCTTCTCAGTTGCTCATTAATTTCACCTCTAGTGTAGTTTGATTAATCTTGTCAGAGACAATAGTTCTAAATTTTTACTTATTAATACACTTGTGTAGCATCACGGGCTTTGAAATTCTCCAGTGAAGGGTATCATAGAGGCGCCAGGTAACAAGAGATACAGTATAAATCTTGACTGAATGTTTCCAAGTCTAGAATTTCATGCCTTTCTTCTCCCGTCTTGTGCTCTAATCCTGCCCCTGAGAAACAAAGCATCGGGGGCACTTCATAGTGTGGTGCAGAAAATATAAATGAAACTTAAAAAAAATCTCTTCTTCAGTAGGTCTGCACCCACTGAAGTCATGCCAGCCTGTGAATTACAGTTTGCTGAGGCTGTAGAAATGAGGGTAAAATTGCAGGATATCGTATCCCATGTGAAATGAACAAATGTTTCTCTTTGTATGCATGCCATATAACAAACCAATACTCTGACCTAAAGTGATGTATTTTCTAAAATACTCTATGTTTCGCAGCCTCCAACATCTTTCATCCATATTCACCAATCTGTTGTGCAAGTTTTATAACATTCAAGCTACGGACCGAACATGGTACCGACCACAGTTTCTGGGTGTGGTTCCAGCCTGACCCAAGAGCATATGCATTTCAAGCTTAAGAAAGAGAAACAATTGTAGCAAATTAGAATTTACTCATTTGTTTTCTCCCTGGAACCTGTTACTACATTAGTTGCTAAATGTATGTTGTGGGTCTTACAGACTCTGAACTTAAATGAATGATATAAAAACACGGTACCCTGAAATCTCTGCTAATGGTATCATAAACAATTTCTTGGATTAAAAAAAAATGTAATTGTAAAGGTGTCAGTTGCAAAAAAAAAAAAAAAGGAAGAAGAAGCACGACAAATGGTTATATGTTCTTCAGTGAAATGATATCAGACAATCACCCAGATCACCTAGGTCACCATGGTTTGTGCTTTATATGCTCCTGGAGGTTGTCTCCTGTGCTCAAAATTTGACTCTTGGCCACCTCCTCCCTGTCGTTTTCTTACTGAGTAGCCGGAAGCACATCATGTCTGTCTCCATGTTCTGCAGTGATGAGGCTGGGACCTAGGTCCATGTGAGAGGGCCTGGATCTTGGATTTACAGGGGGACCAGTTTCTGGGGACCATGGGGAAAGGGCTAGTGTCTGGGTCCGTGGGGGCTGGCCTGGGGCTGAACTGGGCTGAGAATCTGGATTTGGGTGAGCCTGTGGGGAGTTTGGGTCCACGGGTTCCAACCTCACACTGGGTCAGGCCAGGAGCTTGTTTCTAAGAGAGCCAGTCTGGAGACTAAGTCCATGAGGGTCAGCCTGGCACTCAGGTGGATCTGAGATTGGGCATGAACCTGGGGCTGCAGGCCTTGGGCTGGTACTTTGGCAGGTGGGATCCTGGGTCTGATGGGGCCCTCCTGTCCCCTGGGTGCATGTAGCTAGCCTGGCATGGGAGCTAGCCGTGGTCAGTGGTTTAGAGTCTAGGTCTGTGGAAACTGGCTTCCCCATAACTGGTCTGGTCTGGGACCATGCAAGAGCCTGTGTTCACTACAGCCCAGATGGGGCTTGGTTCTGTGGGAAAGGGTGGGAAGCCTAGGACCTCAGGAACTGCTTAGGCTTCAAAGGATGCTGGGGCACAGGGGTGATCCAAGAGCCATGGAATGTGGGAGCCAGGGTTCGTGGGAGCTGGCCTGTCCCTGGTGTGGGCAGGACCTGTGGTCCGTGGTCAGGTCAGGTTCTCATGTAACTCTGCCTCCCAGGGGAAGGACTTTTCTCTGAGCTGGGCCCTGGGCCTGGGGAAGGGCTTATGGGCATCATGTGAAACTCTTTCCTTACCTCTTTTGTCATATTTTCATATTTGTTGTTTCACCCAGGTGCTCTACTGACTTGCCTGTAACCCTTACCTATCACAGAGGTGTTTATGCATGTGAATCATTGTTCAAATTGATGTTTCTGGAAGGAGAAGAACACTGGAAACTCTTCTACACTATCTTCCTACTGATGCCACTCTACTCCCTTAATGCAATGTCAGTGCAGTGGGACATGAGGACCTTACTGTCACTGCTGTTCTGATGGATCCTGAGGCACAAGATGTTGAACTTCCTGCTACCACCACCCGTTCAAGACTGTCGCCACCTCAGGGGACGGGTCACCAGATCTTAGCTGCTCATCTGCTTGTGGGACCGATGTCCCACTCGGAGGACCTGGGTTCTTGAGTTCTTTGCCTTCTCATGACATTGACGCTGCCATTGCACATCACCCACAGTTAGGACTGGAGGTCCCCAGACCCGCCAGGGCGGGGTCTGCTCGGTATGGTGCCCTCCGTGATTCCCAGTGATTTCCCAGCACTTGCATGCTCTTGTCTGGGTGTCTTGTGAACAAAGAGGAGGATTCCCACATGGACCCCTTTCATCCCAAGCTTGATGGCACACAACAGCCCAGCCACCCACTGAGGCAGCTGTGGACTCTTCTGGCCTCTACATGCTCAGGTGCCTCTCATGCTGAAGTGGATGAGGAGCCATCCTTGGCATAATGGGGGTCAGGGAAGCAGAAGGGGAGACCCAGGATTGGGGTGAGCATGGGCTCTTAACACTTTGTCCACAAGCAGCACAAGATTCCTCTCACTGTATCTGTGGCCAAAGCAAGTGACAGCAGGTGACGACTAACCACAAAGGGACAAGAGTTTATAATCTGTCACAGAAAAACAATGACCACAGAGAAACAATCATGCAATCTGCACACACTCCTAGTTCAGAGGCCCTGTCCACACTGCCCGCCCCCCCCACCCCACCCCAGGACAAGCTTGTTCAGCATAACAGGCTGGTGTATTTGTTAACATATCTCAATGAACAACAGCCCGGGGATTGAAAAGAACTCAAGAGTCAGGTTCATGGGTAAATTCAGGGCATTCCTACAGACCAATATTCTACCCTGGGGAGGCTCTCTGGAGCAAGATGGAAAGAATCTCCCAGTGGTTCTCCCCCATGGGCCCACAGAGGCCCAGAGCAAGCACCACATTCCTCCCCACATTTGGTGGCTGTGGAGAACGAGCCCCCAGTTCTCTTCTACCGCAGACCATCTTGAACTTATGGGCCATCTGTTCTAGGTTTCCCACAGGTCTATTCACCATACTCCCAACATGCTGGAATCTGTGAATGTCCCAGGAGCTCCCTGCTGGCTTTTGAGTGAGGGGTACTAGACCCACAGGGAATGGGGGTCAATCAGGCACCTATTGCATCTCCAGAAGGTGTTTTACCTATGAGCTCCTTCAGCCTTGACCTTTTGTGTCTCTGAGTGGACCTGAGGGTGACGACCCCAACTGCATGCTCAGCATCTCCTTTGTAGTCCTGTTTAGCGGGCCTTGGTCTCTCCCTGGGAGACAGAGGATTTGACACGTGTCTATAGAACAACTGAGGACAGAGAGGGGCTGTGTCATGACAGCACCTTGCCAGGCCACAGAACCTCTGCCACCACTGTCCCCAGCATGGTTCTCAGCTTCACAATCTTCATATTCATATTGGGTGCACAAGGAGGTGCAGAGAGGACAAGCCCAAGGAAGCATGAGTGCAGGTGGATCAGGGGCCAGGTGTGTGTGTGTGTGTGTGTGTGTGTGTGTGTGTGTGACTCAGATCTATCCTTTGAGGAGACACCTTAGCATATGAAGAGAGAGAAAGAGAATCCTCCGCTGTCCCTGCCTGTCCCCTGTGCATAAAGTGGGGAACACTGGGAAGAGATGGGTTCAGGTCAGTGTGCAGCCAACCCTGAGTTCTGCACCCAGAGATCTTCAGATCTGCTGGGGCTCCCCCCCAGTCTCCTTCACGGCCATTCCACATCCCTGATGCAGGGGCTCCTCAGGTCCATCCAATCCCCAATCCCTGGAGCAGCCCTACAGCTGCAGGAGTCCACGGTCAAGGTTTGAGCATAGGAGTCAATAAAACACAAACAAGCTGGAAAAATAAATAAATAAGCAATACACTTCTTTAAGAAAATGCTCAAAGTTCACCAAGGAAGATACAGTGAGGGAAAATAAGTGCATGAACAGATGCTCAATATCATTTGTCATTAGGGAATGAAGTATTCCTACATATGTATTGCCAGGAAGAAACAACAAATAAAAATGAAAAATACTAAAAGAATAATTGACCAAAACATATAAAGCCTGCCTGGTAATTTCCCATCATGGTACTAATACAGAAAATGAATACTGAACCCATGTCTCAACCCGAATTCCAGTTTTTAAGAAATGAATTGTTTTAGAAGAAAACAGCGGGGCACCTGGGTGGTGAGTTGGTTAAGCCCTGGACTCATAGTTTTGACTTAGGTCATGATCTCCCAGTTGGTGGGTTCAAATCCTGTATCAGGCTCTGTGCAGACAGTGCAGAGCCCGCTTGGGATTCTCTCTCCCTTTCTCTCTGCCCCTACCCCATTCTCTCTCTCTCTCTCTCTCTCTCTCTCTCTCTCTCTCTCTTAAAATAAATAAATAAACTCATGGGGCGCCTGGGTGGCTCAGTCGGTTGGGCATCCAACTTCCGATCAGGTCATGATCTCACAGTCTGTGAGTTCAAGCCCCGTGTCAGGCTCTGTGCTGGCAGCTCAGAGCCTGGAGGCCTGCTTCAAATTCTGTGTCTCCCTCTCTCTCTGCCCCTCCCCTGCTCATGCTTTGTCTCTCTCTGTCTCAAAAATAAATAAAAACATTAAAAAAAAGAAATTTAAAAAAATATTAAAAAAATAAAATAGGGACTTAAGTATTAAAATAATAAAGACTGATTTGGGGCACTCAGCTAGCTAGTGTGGTGTTGACAGTCAGCTGAACCCCAGGTGTGGATCGCCACATTGTCACTTTCATCTGTTGATTATTGCAGGAGAAACCCCTTGCATGAGAATTTTAGCAACGATTACTAAGTCTCTCTTCTTTGGATGAAGCACAGTTGCAGGTTCTAGGATGAGTGAACTGAACACTTTTAAAAGGAGCCAGGGTGCATGGGTGGCTCAGTCGGTTGATCATCTAATGATCTCTCAGTTCGTGAGTTCAAGCCCCACATGGGACTCTGTGCTGACAGCGTGAAGCCTGGAGCCTGCTTCAAGTTCTGTGTCTCCCTCTCTCTGCCCCTCCTCACTCACCCCTATCTCTCTCAAAATTAAACATTAAAAAAAGTTTTAAAAAAATTAAACAAATAAAAGGAGCCCAATCTTTTTTTTTTCAATATATGAAATTTATTGTCAAATTGGTTTCCATACAACACCCAGTGCTCATCCCAAAAGGTGCCCTCCTCAATACCCATCACCCACCCTTCCCTCCCTCCCACCCCCATCAACCCTCAGCTTGCTCTCAGTTTTTAAGAGTCTCTTATGCTTTGTCAAGAGGATTTAATATTGCCACAAAAACAAACGAAAACATTGCTGTATTTTAATTAGAAACCAAGAGCATGCTTCAAGGAGACCTCACAAGGAGCAAGAAACTTACCCTGTGATGCAAAGTACAGTGAGGTACCTTTTAAAGAAACACACAAACACACAAAATTGATAAACACAACTTTTATTTTACAGGAAAAGGTTACTGCCCATCGAAGGGGTCCTGGGTATTCTGTGACCCTCAGGGATGGGTGGCTTGACTCTAAAGCAAAGGGGAGAAAACAAAAACAGAAAGAAACGATAACACCCTGTGTGAGTGCCTTCTGTAGAACTGCCAGGGCAGTGGCATAGTTGACGAGAGAGATGGCATTTTATTTTACAAGCAGCACATTCACCCAATGCATTTTCTAAGCTCCTGGCTGCTTGTGGTTCTGGGCGGGAACAAACACTGATCTCCCATGAAATCTCTGTTATGGAGGAAGGATCCTCATTAGGTTCGGCAGTTTCCTTGGCTTTCTCATTTGGAGGCAAAAGCAACCCCTGGGGGCTGGGATAAGCTGCAGGTTACAGTCTGTCTTGAAATTATATGTATGGAATCTTTCCAAAGATATATTATGATATTGGGTGCTATTACCTGGGTGAACTTCACTGTCCATTCTACACATCTTTCACTAGTGGGAACTTACTAGTAACATTAGTGTTTCTTAGTACTGATATAGATTTTTGTTTGTTTGTTTGTTTGTTTGAAATTTTAGAGTCTCCATGAGTATCATGTGTAAGAAAAGGAAACAGTTATAGTGGGACGCCATTTTGAACCAGAATCCCCAGGGCTTAAGTTCTGGTGATATTATCAAAGGCAACAGCAGGTTTAAGTGTCTCACTTCCCTCAGGCCTGGAGCTCTGTGTGAGCATTGAGACTTTTGTCCCACACTGACCTGTAATAATCAGCCTCGTCTTCAGCCTGGAGTCCAGCGATGCTCAGAGAGGCCATGTTCCCTGACCTGGAGCCCAAGAATCTGGCTGGGACCCCCGAGGGTCTAGCAGTGCTGTTAGAGATGACAAGTTTGGGGGTGCCTCTGCCTGGGAGCTTCTGGTACCAAGATACACCTCCAGCTCCAACATTGCTGCTGCTTCCAGTGCAGGGGATGGTGACAGTCTGACCCACAGGCTTGGACACTGCAGATGACTGAGTCAGCACACACTGGGCCCAGGACCCTGGATGTCAGGAGAGAGGCACGGGGTGAGAGAGAGGGGTCAATGGACAGGGCCCATAGATGGTTCCATAGTCCTCTCATCTCCAGCCTTGACCCTAGCCTCCAGCTGCCTGTACAGTGAGCCAGCAGTGTGAGCAGGAGAGGAGCCCAGGCCATGGAGGAGACCCCTGCTCAGCAGAGTGTTCTGAATGTCCCATAGTTGGGTCTGGCCTCCCTGTGTCTCTCTTATTGTCTCCAGGAGCCCAAGAGGCAGGGAGGGGTGGGGAACACTTCATACAAACCAGCCGCCTCCCCCTGACTGACCAGCCCCAGCCTGAACCCTGAATCCGACCCCTGCCTAGAAAGTTCATCGTGGGAGCTGGTGGAGATAGAGCATTGGGGCCTGGCCTGGGGCTCCCCAGGAGCCTGTTGGCACCCGGATGCTAAGCCCCGGTGAGAACCAGAGCCAGGTGGCTCCCAGAAGGGACAGAGCACGCAGCGCTCAGAGTAAACCACAGCGCCCCCTGCTGCCCGAGGCCCAGAGTTGCCCATATGTTTGGTCTTGTCCACTGAATACTTAAAAACAGCAGTAGAATTTACGTTTTATAGAAGTTTGAAAGTCACAGAAAAACCTAGTGTAAATTACAGAGTTCCCACACGCACCAACCCCCTCATCCACCTCTGTCTTTCCCATTGTCCTCCTCCAGCACCAGTGTGGTCACTTGTTTTGACCCATGAGCCAACATCAACAAGTCACTGTGACCCAAAGTCTATACCTTATGACAGCAAGGCTCACTTTTGGTGTGTACATTCGAGAAGTTTAAGACACGTACAGTGATATATGTTTCATTTTGGTCTCACACAGAGAGCTCCCTCCCACTGCCCTAAAACTCTTCTGTGCTCCAGCTGTGCATCCCTTCCTACCTCCAACCCCTGGCACCACTTAATACTTTTATTTTCAAATAGATCTGCCTTTCCTGACAATGTTATATTCCGGGAGTCGTACAGCGTGCGGCCATTTCAGGTTGGCTTCTTTCACGTAGCAACGTGCATCTAAATGTCCTCTCTGTCTTCTCATGGCTTCATGGCGCAGATCCTTCTAGTGTTGATCAATATTCCATTCATTGTTTGCATGCACCATAGTTTATTTATTCATCACCTAGTGAAAGGCATCCCAGCTGGCTGCTTCCAGATTTGGGCAGTTATGAACAAAGCCACGGTAAATGTCCTTGTGTTTGTTTGTTTTTTTTATTTTGTTCATACTGTTTTCAACTCCTTTTGGTAAATACCAAGGGCCATGTTGCCGGATGTTAATGTAAGGAGATACATACTTTTAAAAGAAAACTGCCAAACTCTTTTTTGAAAGTGACTGTACTATCCTGTGTTCCCTCCAGCACCGAAAGGGAGTTCCAGCTCCACATCCTGGCCAGCATGTGATGCCATCTGTGTTGTTGAACTTGGCCATTCTAATACGTGTGCTATGCTATTTCATTGCTGTATTATTTTACACTTTTCTAATGTTATGTGATGTTGAACATCTTTTCTCAAGCTTATTTGCCATCTGTGTATTATCTTTCTTCATATCCTTCACATTTTTAATTAGATTTTTTTTTTCTTTATTACTGAGAAAACTTCTCTTTTTAAACACCTAGAGGGGTGCCTGGGTGGCTCAGTCGATTAAGTGTCTGACTTTGGCCCAGGTCATGATCTCGCAGTTTGTGAGTTCAAGCCCCTCATCGGGCTCTGGGACGACAGCTCAGAGCCTGGAGACTGCTTCGGATTCTGTGTCTCCCTCTCTGTCTGCCCCACCCCGCTTGCACTCTGTTTCTGTCAAAAATGAAATAAACATTTAAAAAATTTTTAATAAAATAATTAATTAATTAATTAATTAATTAAAAACTGGATA